>NC_067493.1:50017511-50312511 GCF_947179515.1 Apodemus sylvaticus | reverse complement strand
GCTGGCTTTGCCAAGTCTGAACAGCAAGACTTATGTTAGGGGTTGGGGACACAGTGGGTTTGTCAAGGGCTTGAGTTAGCGAAGCTGTGGGCTCTCAGACTAGCTGAGCATAAAACAGGCTTAGTGGTGTACACCCCATGTCTTGGTCAGGGTTTTACTGTTGTGAGCAGACACCATGACCAAGGCAAGTCTTATAAGGACAGCATTTAATTGGGGCTGGCTTACAGGTTCAGAGGTTCAGTCCATTATCATCAAGGTGGGAGCATGGCAGTGTCCAGGCAGGCATGGTGCAGGAGGAGCTGAGAGTTCTACATCTTCATCTGAAGGCTGCTAGTGGAAGACTGACTTCCAGGCAGCTAGGATGACGGTCTTAAAGCCCACACCCACAGTGACACACCTACTCCAACAGGGCCACACCCACTCCAAAAAGGCCACACCCACTCCAACAAAGCCACACCTGCTCCAACAAAGCCACACCCATTCCAACAAGGCCACACCTGCTCCAACAGGGCCACACCCTCTAATAGTGTCACTCCTTGGGCTAAGCATATACAAACCATTAACACCCCAGCACCAGAAGGTGGAGGCAGGAAGATTGGAAACTGAAGGTCATCCTGGGCTACATCCTGGGTTCAAGACCAGCCTGGGCTACATGAGATTCTGCCTCAAAATGAAAATCGAAAGCATTAAAACGAAACAAATCCCAGCCTCCACCTGTTGAAGGTGTAGGACCACTCTGGGTGTGGACAGTGCATAGGCTGGAGTACCCGGACACTGGGGAGCTCCCTGGGTTTAGCTTTTGACATAACCTGTACTCTTGTCTCACCCGACTCAATGCCTCAAACCTCTCTTGTCCACCCATCAACCAGAGCGACCCTACCTCGCTTCACCGTCCACAGCTATCCCACAATTCCCCTCTCCCTTGAAGCCCCTCCTGCCCCTTCTGAGTCCCCGCAGGGCCCTTCCCACCTTCCCAGCCCCAGCCTCCTCACTGTTCCCTCAGGAACACCTTCCTGCTCAGGACCTGTGGACCACTTTGGCTTGAAATGCGCCTTTCCAGGTGCTCACTGCACCCGCTCCTGGTCCTCGCTCAAATATCATTGGCCTCCTCTTATAACACGCCCCCTTGCCACGCCCACCCCTCGTCTTCCCTAGCCCTTCCGATTCTCCTCCTTGCTTTACCTGTCCACATAATACACCACGTGCTTGAAGATTCATCGCATTTAAAGTCTGTTGTCCCTTACCTAGACACAAAAAGCTACAGGGTCCAGGCAACGACTCTGCCTGTGGCCTGTTGGCTGTTCATGGCCCAGTGAAGGTCAGGCCAGGGCAAAACCCCGCACGGAGTAAGGCTGCCCTTCACCTCACCACCCCCACAGCAGGCACAATTAAAGATGCATCTTAATTTTGCTGTCCCTCTCTCATCTTCTTTCATGTCCCCCAACACACGCCCCTTCTCCCCCCCTCATATCCATTTTCTCTCTCCCGTCCCTTCCCGCTTTTTGGTACTTGATGGAATCACATTAAGCTAATAACTCTTTCATTACTCGATTGCGGCTGTAATTCCACGCGCTGAGAGCTTGTTTTGATTTCCCGTGGATTCGGGCTCCGTCCTTCTGAACGTCCGCTTTCATTTCCTCAGTTGCCACTTGACCCCCTCCCTTGCCTTGTTTGAAAAGGGGATGAAAAGCTTAGAAAAACATCAGACGGGGTGCTTTTATTATTTTTTTGTTGTTCCCTCGCAATTGACTTGGATGGTTTTGTTTTGATTTTCCCTCTTGCGAATTGCGGGTGTTAACAAAGGATCAAGATCACACGTTTGCAAACAAGACAGCCAAGAAGAATGGGGTTTAGTGGACTCTGGAGACTCCACAGTTTGGGGGGACACCCTGGCCCTGGATGAGGCTGGAGGAGTCTAGGGTAATAAGGAGGCTGACTGTGGAATCCCTGTGGACACCGCGGTGTGTTTTAGACATTAGCAAGCAGCATTTTTGGTCTCTATTTGTTAGACCCTAACAGCATCTCCCTCCTTTATGATAATAACAATAACAACAACAACAATAATAATGATAATAATAAGAATAATATAAATGCCTCTAGTGGGTCAGAGAGAGCGTTCAGTCAGCAAAGTCTTGCCTGGCAAGAACGAGGAAGGAAGCCTTCCACCTTGTTGGAGACCAGGTCTCCTGTTGGCTGCTGGCCTGGGAGTCTTGGAGGATTCTCAGGCTTCTCCGTCCATCCGGCCACAGGAGCCCTGGGGTCACAGAGGCCCCGCCCAGTCTGGTTTACGCAGACTCTGGGGATCACGCCCCTCTGACAAAGTCCATCTACTGAGCCGTCTTCCAGCACCGAGGGGTCCGTTTCAGTTTCTTTTTTAACAAGACAGTGGCTTAAACAACAACCACTTTTGCCCACAAGCCTGATTTGTAGGGAACCACAGAGATGCTGTTGTCCTTAGAGGTCTCAGTGACAGAATCCCCATCTCCTTTAGTCAGACTGCTCCTCCCTTCCTCCCTTCCTTCCATTTTTAATCCCCCATCCATTTCCCTCCTCCTTCTTCGCTCCTCCCAATGTTGGTCTCAAATAGCCCAGGCTAGCCCTGGACTCACCGTGTAACTGAGGATGCCCTTCTATTCCCCCTACTTCAACCTATCACGTGCTCGGAGGGCAGGCCTGTGCACCACACCAGTCTCTGGGATCTTGAGTGCTGGATAATTTTATGTCAACTTGACACAAGCTGAAATCATCAGAGAGGGGAGACCTTTGATTGAGAAAATGCCTCTATAAGATCAGGCTGTTGGCAAGCCTGTAGGGTATTTTCTCAATTGGTAATTGATGGGAAGGGCCCAGCCCCAGCCCACTGTGGGCGGGGCCATCCCTGGGCTGGTTTTCCTGGGTTCTATAAGAAAGCAGGCTGAGCAAGCCATGGGGAGCAAGCCAGTCAGCAGCGCCCTCCGTGGCCTCTGCATCAGCTCCTGCCTCCAGGTCCCTGCCCTGTGTGAGTTCCTGCCCTGACTTCCTTTGATGATGAGCAGTGATGTGGAAGTGTGAATGAAATAAGCCCTTTCCTCCCCACGTCCCTTTGGTCTTAGTATCGCAGCACAGCCACAGTGACCCTAAGTAAGACACTGGGGATGAAAGCAGAGACCTCAGGCTTCGTGTATTCCCAGTAGAACGTTCTGGTAACTGAGTTCCTCCCTGTCCCTCTTTATGTCTTTACACACATAAATGCAGAAATAAAAAAAAAAAAACATGGGCAGGTGACAAGGGCTTAGGTCTCGGGAGCAAGCCCAGATCCCGATTCCGTGGCATATTCTGCCACGAAAGTGCAGGTCAGTGGCCTCAGCTGTGCTGTGGCCTTTGGAAGGGTGGTCTTCTGGGGAACTCCGGGTAGTTTATCTGGGGAGGATGCATCTGAGCTGCATGGCTGGCAGGCAGAGAGAGGTGCCTTGGGAGCAGGTAATCAGGTTCCCCCAACCTCTCACACCAGCTGTCCAAAGCATGCCAGTATCTGCACAGTCAGGTGTCACGTTAACAAGCCCTCCATCAGATACTCAAACAAGCAGCCTACGGGCGGGGGGGTTAGTTTATGGACTAATTGATCAATGTGTGTTCCTGTGTATTTGTGTGGTGTTCCCAAAGTACTCTTCCTCCTCAGAGCTGGGATTACAGGTGTGTACCATGCTTTTCTGTGTGTGTCTGGTGGGGGTGGGGAGTGGGGGAGTGGGTGTTCAAGACAGGATTTCTCTGTGTAACAGCTCTGGCTGTCCTGGAACTCACTCTGTAGGCCTTGAACTCAAAGAAATCTACCTGCCCCTGCCTCCAGAGTGCTAGGACTCATGTCCTAGCATGTGTCCAGCATGTTTTTGTTTGTCTGTCTGTCTGTCGGTCTGTCTGTTTTTTTTGGGGGGGGGTTGGTTTTTTGTTTTTTTTTTGCTTGCTTTTTGCTAGTTTGAGGGGCAGAACTTGGGTCCTCAGGTTAGTGGGGCCAGTTGTCTGCTGGTGGAGCTGTCTCCCTCCCAGCCCACATTCTCTCCACATCTTCCTCTTCTTGTTCTTCATTGAAGAGTCAGGTTTAAGACAAGCTGCTGGCCACATGGAATCTTGGTGTGATTCCCAGCTGCTTTGGTCCACACCAAGACTGCAGACTAAAGAGCTAGAAGGTTCTGGCTCACTCTTGCTCTGGTTTCCAGGGAGGTAGGAGATGACTATGATGCTGTGATGCTGACGATGTTGAGTCTGAACCTGTGATTCCGGGTGACACAGTTGTCCCACGTCTGAGTGGCCTTTGAGCTGATGATGGTCCTAGTGAGGTTCTTGGGCCATCAGCTCCAGAATCAATGCAGAAACTTGTGGTAACTGGATTACCACCCCTACCCCACCCCCTGCTTCCTTCCCACACTCTGAAATGCCTAACCAGATCCTGGGTCATAGGTCACATTTGACAAGCACAGCGGCTGCCAGACCTCTCATCCCAGTCTGTCCCCTCAGTATGGTCAAGGGAGCCTCAGGTCTCAGCACAGATATTGATTTTGGTGCCAGGCTGACATAGAATTTTTTATTGGTCACTTTTCACGACTGGGACAAAAATTCCCAAGACAGACAACTTGGAAGAAGATGGAGGAGGAAGAGGGAGGGCAAATGGAGCTGAGGTGAGGCAGAAGCCTGGGGTGAGAGGAGGAGGAGGAGGGAGAAGAAGGGGGAGGAGGCAGGAAGGGAAGGAGGAGGAGAAGGAGGAGGAGGGGGAGGAGGAGAAGGAGGGAGGAGGAGGAAGGGGGAAAAGGAGGAGGAGAAGGAGGGAGGAGGAGGAAGGGGGAAAAGGAGGAGGAGAAGGAGGGAGGAAGAGGAGGAGGAAGAAGAGGAGGAAGGAGGAGGAGTGGGAGGAGGAGGGAGGAGAAGGAGGGAGGAGGAGGAGAAGGAGGAAGAGGAGGAGGAAGAGGAGGAGGAAGAGGAGGAGGAAGGAGGAGGGGGGAGGAAGAGGAGGAGAAGGAGGAGGAGGAGGAGGAGAAGGAGGGAGGAAGAGGGGGAGGAAGAGAAGGAGGAAGGAGGAGGGGGGAGGAGGAGGAGGAGGAGGAGAAGAAGGAGGTGTTTGCTTACTTCACACAGCCAGGAAGGAGGGGAGCAGAGGGAGAGAGGAAGAGGAGGGGAAGGGGAGAGGGAGGAAGAGGGGGAGGGGGAAGAGGAAAAGCTGTGCTTAGGACAAAACCACCTCAGGCTCTTTAACAGCTCCTCCCAGCTTGTCCCACCAACCAGATCCTGGGTCATAGGTCACATTCCGGGTCCAACGAGGGATGCACCGCTGGGGAGGGCTGAGCTCTCCCGACTCAGTCAGCTCTCAAAGCCCCCGTCACTCCACGGAACCTTGGGACCATTCAGAACTTGAATGCAACAATGTCGTCTCCTGTACTGCTGGATGAGGGCAGCCTTGCTTGGCTTTGCTGCCCTGAGGATCCTGTGAGGTCTGTGAAACAGTACAGGGTGGGCTGCTTTCTCTATGCTCTCCTCCCTCCTGCCCTGCTCTGGATCTAGCAAGTGGCAGTTGCTCAGTAGCCACGGTGGCAGTTGCTGTCCTTTTTGTCATCTATGTCTCCATGTACCTAAAACCTCTCTAGCTTTGCTTTGGAAGAGACCCACGGTAAGAGACGGTGACCTTGAACTTCTAACTCTCCTGCCTCTTCCTCCAGGATGCTGGGCTCACAGGTCTGTGCTGCCGGCCGGCTGTGCTGGGTTTATGCGGTGCTGGGGATCAAACTCAGGGCTTCATGCATGCTAGGTGAGCACTCTGCCCCCTGAACTACAGGGCCAGGCTGACATGCCTATTGTGTATAATGGGACAAGGATACTGCCTGCGCTGTTTGTTCAGTCGGCTGGGGCTGTAGACCAAGGGCTTCGCTGCTGGAGGTTGAAGGTCACCAAGGCCTCCATCATCTTTAACAGTGCTTTGCAGCCTGGGAGGAAGAAGCTGGATCCCATCCAACCCAGGATGGAAAAGCATCAGGTATTGGAGGGTACTTCCAGGGATCCCTTATCTTTAGCATTACCCCAAGCCCCAACTCAGATTCGGAGGGCTTGCCTTGCTTAGGGTTTCTACTGCTGAGATGAAACACCGCGGCCTAAAGCAAGTGTGGCAGCAAAGGGTTCAATTTGGCTTATAGTCCCACTGCTGTTCATTAGCAAAGGAAGTCAGGACAGGAACTCACACAGGGCAGGGACCTGGAGGCAGGAGCTGATGCAGAGGCCATGGAGGGGTGCTGCTTCTTGGCTTGCTCCCCATGGCTTGCTCAGCCTGCTTTCTTATAGAACCCAGGAGTTGGCCCCACACACAATGGGTGGGCCCTCCCCTATCAATCACCGGTTAAGAAAAATTATCTATAGCAGTGTTTCCCAACCTGTGAGTTGAGGCCCCTTTGTGCATGCACACACAGGTGGTGGTGAGGAAACGATCCTTTCTCACAGAGGTCGAATATCAGACATCCTGCTCATCAGATATTTACTTTAAGATTCATAACAGTAGCAAAATTTCAGTTAAGAAGGAGCAATGAAATGATGTTATGGTTGGGGGGGTCACCACAGCACGAACTGTATTAAAGGGTGGCAGTTCTAGGAAGGCTGAGGTTCCCTCCTTTCAGATAATTCTAGCTTACGTCAAGTTGACATAAAACCAGCCATCATGGGGTCTCTGATGAGCCAAAAGTCTTTGGTAACAGCATTGCTTAAGCAGGGCCAGCCATTTGAGGGAGGGCGACCACTCTTAAGGAAGGCTGTACTGTAATAATTAGTCAGAACCCAGGCTGTAGAAGAGGCTCCCAGCTATCCTGCAGGATTCTGGCTCTTGTGGGCTCAGAGGGGAGCAGAAATCAGCATGTACTGGAACACAGTGCCTGCTGAGCCGCCCCTGTGTGGCCCCAGGTGCAAGGGGCCGTCCCAACCTCTTACCTCTGGGCCACAATCAATGCCACAGGCAGGAAATGAGAGGAAATTATTTTTTCCCTCCTCTTCTCCGTCCCTCCCCTTCCATCCTCCTGTTTTTACACAAGAGCCTTTTAAAATGTTGGTGACTCTGATTACTGCGCAATACAGGCTCCCAACAGCCTCTTTTTGACTAAACCCCTTCTGCTCTTAACCAGAAGGATGGGCTGGTTGCCTTGGTAATGGTGCTCATTCTCCTCGCAGAAGCCACAATTACGAAGGGTTTCTGGGCACTGATCCTCTTAGAGCCTTTTTTCTTAGAAGTTCATGACAAGACAGGACAAAGGGAATCTAATAGATTTTATTGCCTCAACTCTTTATAATACCCAGAAGCCCATGTTGCAGGGACAGAAGCCCTAAGTGCCATTTAAATTGGTTGGTTCTGCCCGGAGAGAGCTTTTTTTTTTTTTCCTATTAGCTGGAAGGCCGGGGCCAGAGAACGCACCCACTGGCCCAGCTCCTGCCTCCTTCATAATGGAGACCGATGGGCCGGGCCGGGTGGCATCTGGGGCTGAGGACCAAGGCACTTAACCTTTTGCAGATAACTGAAGGAAATGGACCTGTAACTGCTCTCTTGAAACTCAGGCTTGATTCAAGTCCAAGGGAGGCAAGGTCTGTGGGCCGCTGAGCTTCCAAGCTGGGGATGTTTGGGGGCAGAGGAGGCTCTCTACTCTCTAAAGAGAAACAGGGCTCCATTAGCAGGGGTAATTGCATAGAAGGGCAAAGATGTGGTGATGTTGATAACCCTGGCCGCAATAATCATATAATTTGTCTGTAGAGAGTACAAGATGATCCCAGTCCTTGCCCCTCAGCCTATCCTCACCATAGTCCCAGGGGTTGCTAGTTATTCTTTTTTTTATATGGGGGAAACTGAGGCACAGGAAGGTAGAGAGGGCCTTTCCCAGGTAGAAAAATGGCAGCACTAGTAAAAGATATCGGACTCCTAGAATGTTCTGAGTGGCGGTCATCTCTTCCCGGCCCAAGGTCTGATGAGCTATGACCAAAGAGGGATCCCAGGTTTGCATAGAAGGGGCTGTCTCTTTGTGTCATGGATGCCTAACCTGCCTTAGCTAAACCCTTGAAGCGTCCTCACTTGCGACAGACATCTTGATAATCGTGGCTGACTGTGTGATTGAGAAGCTTGTGGTAAGGCCTCTGAGGCTGAGGCTGGGGTTAGGTGAGGAATTCCTTTGTCTCTTATATGTTGCAATCATGTGAAAAGCCATAATCGCAGGAGGGAAAACTCTCAACCACACCAGGGACACGTTATAATTAAAACAAACAAACAAACAAAAACCCTTTTTTTATTTGGATGCTATTCAAATGCAAGTCGCCTTAAAAGTCAGAGTAGCACCAAGAAGGCCTGGAGGCACCAGGACCCATGTTCAGATCCCCAGGACCCACATCAAAGCCAATCAAAATGGTGTGTGCCTATCATCCCTGCACCAGGGAGGCAGAGACAGGAAGAGCTCTAACGGGGTGATGGGTCAGACGGCCGAATGCACGACTTCAGGCTCAGCGACAAACCTGTCACCAAAAATGCCGTGGAGAGCCACCCAGAAGGGCACCCAGTATCAACCTCGGGCTCTCTCCCTCTCCTCCTCCCCCTCTCCTCCTCCCTCTCCTTCCCTCCTCTCTCTCTCTCTCTCTCTCTCTCTCTCTCTCTCTCTCACACACACACACACACACACACACATGAATATACACACACACTCTCTCTCACACACAAAGGAGAGTAACAGGAGTGGGTCACAAAGTGCCCGTGTGCCTTCCGTCCGCCTCCCTGGCCGTTAGTATTTATACTCTATGAGCCGTCTCTCTCGTGCCTTTTACCCTCACGTGTGTGTCCGCAGAGAACAGGAGAGCACGGATGTCATGGACTTGGATGCCAGAGTTCTAGACTCTCCCCTTCTCTCTCTCCTCCAGGCCCGTCTTGTCAAGGAGCCGGATGACATCCCGCGGAGCTTCTGTCCAGGATCCAGTCTCACACCATCTCTGGGACTTTTCCTGCAGTGTTACATTTGAAATGCCTGGCAGGGAGACCCGCTGTCTACCCCTTCATCCATACACCCATCTGTACTGGCTGGTTTTTCTGTCCACTTGACAGAAGCTAGAGTTATCAGAAAGGAAGGAACTTCAGTTGAGAAAATGTCTTCGCGAGATGCAGCTGTAAGGCATTTTCTCAACCAGTGATTGATGGGAGAAGGCCCCGCCCACTGTGGGTGGAGCCATCCCTGGGCTGTTGATCCTGGGTTCTATAAGAAAGCAGGCCGATCAAGCCATGGTGAGCAAGTCAGTAAGCAGCACCCCTCCATGGCTTCTGGATCAACTCCTGCCCCCAGGTCCCTACCCTGCTTGAGCTCCTGTCCTGACTTCCTTGGGTGACAAACGGGAATATGGAAGTGTGAGCTGAATAAACCCTTTCCTCCCACACTTGCTTTTGGTCATAGTGCTGTGCCTCAATCATAGACATCCTAAGACACAATCCTTCATCCATGATTAAGACTGTGCTGGTTTCTGGGCCTGCAGATGAAGTCTCCATCCCCGATCAGCTCGCTGTCTGAACATAAATACAGTAAAATCAGTTCACAGAGAATAGGAAGGCTCCCTCACCAGGCTCACATTCAAGCCACGCCCCCAAGGCCGAGGGACAACAATGCAGAGAGGGGCGGGACGTTTCTTGGAGGAGAAAGCAAGGCAGCTGCCTGGAGGAGGTGTACACAGCTGGTGGTCAAGCATGGATGGGAAGGTCGAGATGGACGGAGGATTCTCAGGTGGGAACAGCAGCGTAAAAACAGCCCGAGCAAAGGCAGGGCATTGTGGGGAGTGACAGTCAATGTCCAGTCACCTGTCCTAGCTGCCCAGGCCACCATTTGCCATCCTTATCACTAGAAACGAAGCTTCAAACCAAACGGAGAAAACCCAGATCCTCAGAGAGAGAGAGAGTGTGTGTATTCTGCAAACTTAATTTACATTTTGTTTTTTGTGCATATGCATGTATGACGTATGTACACATCTGTGTGTATGCACACGCGTGAACGTACATACACATGTGTGCATCTGCATGTGAAGCCACAGGGTGATGTTGGACCCTTCTTTGGTTCCCAATGCTGCCCTTAAACTCCTGTGCCTCCTCTCTCAGCCTCCCAATGGTGGGATTATCTGTGAGCACCCATCTGGCTTTTTTGAGACAGGCTCTCCCACAGAATCTGGAGCAAACCAATTCAGTTAGAATGGATGGCCAGCCAGTCCCGGGGCCCTCATAGCCCTGCCTCCTAGCACAGCATCTCAGGATCACGCCACCGTACCTGAGTTTAAAAAATAAAAAAGACTTTAAAAACTATGTGTTTGGGTGTGTGTGCACCTGTGTGTGCATGGACGGGTGCACATGCATTGTCTGGTACCCGCAGAAGCCAGAAGGCAACAGAAGTCTCTCACTGACCTGGAGTTCACTGACCCAGGGGAGGCTGTCAGGTCAGTGACTCCCCAGTGCTAATCATATAGAACACACACCAGGCTTGGGTGTTTTCTGATGGGTACTGGGGTATGTGGAACTCGGGTCCTTGTGATGGTACAATAAATACTTCACTGGCAGAGCCATCTCCTCAGCCCAGAGATATTCATAGTGTAAAACAAATTAATTTTAATCTGGACATAGCAAGCTCCATTGAGACCATGGTTGCTGGGATTGTCGATAAGCATTTAAAAGTAATTCTATTTGGGAATAAACCATGGTATTTGAATCTGATATTTAAATATATGCTGGAGCCACCTGAACCGCATTGTTCTATGGCAGAAAATGTTACCTATTTGTTTTCTTGAGTGTCCCTTGGTGGCTCAAGCTCAGTATTAAGTAGATTTTTAGGGGGGAGGGCGCTGGCTAAGTGAGGACTCCCTTGGGTTCCGGTGTTCTGAGTTCTACCTAATCTCAGCAGCACACCTTTGTTTGCTGATTTAATTGATTGCTTGGATACAGGTCTGGGATTTGAACCCAGGGCTTTGAGCATGTTGAGTGAGCATCACCACTGCCCTGGACTCTAGCCTGACACCCACACACACACCTGGAGGTACTTGTGAGTAGGTATTGTACCACACTTTCCTCAGAACCGCTGTCTTTAGCTCACCTGTGCCTGCTTGCAGAAGGGTTCAAGAGCCAGCCTTGTTGACCCTCTCAAATAGAAAGAGTGTGTGGGAAGGGTCATGGGACCCTCACTGCAGTAACCAGCCATCCATCTAGCTGATGGTGTCTAATTCTGGCCCTAACTTCTGGTGGCCTTGGGGTCCAGCATAAGGGTAAAGCGTATATAGGAAGGAAGTGGGTTCTGTCTACACAACCACGGGAGAATCACCTCCCAACATGGCGGCTTTAGCATCCTCATTCCTGCCTACAATCTTCACTACAGCTCTGAAGTAACCCCAGTAGACTCACTGGCTCTCTGGAGTGAACCTTGGCTTGTCGTTGGGACCTTACAAGGAGGAGGGACGTCGCTGGTGCTTTCCAGAGGATGACTGATCTATTCATTGTCCCAAGGTAGAGGGAAAGGCAGTGGTCAAAGGAAACACAGGGCCTCTGTGATCTCAGCGCGCAGGACGGTACTACAGTCTCAACAGCACACTGTCACCCATGCTGCCTGTTGTGAGGTCCTTGCCATGCTGGGGGTTCTGGTGAGGGGAGAAAGCTGTGATGAGTCACTGACTAGCCAAGAACTAAGGCTTTCAGCCCTGTCACTCAAAGGACCAGAACCCCTGGAAGAAGAGAAATCACACCTTTTCGTGCTCAGCCCCCAGGGGAGACCCCCAACTAACTGCATGAGCACCCCACCCCCACGCCCGCCCACCCAGGGAAGACTGTCAACTTCTAAGTCCCCCAAAGACACCTACCTCCAACTATACTCAACCTCTGACTCCATGAGCTCCCATGGGAGACCCCCCCCCAAGCCATGGCCAACCCCCAGCTGCATGAGCTCCCAAGGGAGACCCTCCCCCACTCAACTACCAAGAACCCTCAGAGAAGACCACTGCATACAGTAATGAGAGCTATGTCAAGGCAGGAAGGCTGCTTGTTCCTTGCAATAAAACAGCCACTTTAGATGGGTCAGCACCATCCACATCCTTTTGCATCTGGTGTCTTTGGCTCAACAATGCTGTGCGTCACCAACAGAGCCTCGTGCACTGGCTGTTTCTCTTGTCAGGTACCACTCCGTGATAGGGTGGCACCACGGTTTCAGAATCCATCACCTGCCCACAGGCATTTCAGCGTGTCCTCATTCTTCTGCTTCCTGCTTCCGCTCAGGAAGTTAGTACTTCCCTTTCCTGTGCTGCAGTCTTCCTCTTCCACATTTGTTTCCTATCCTGGAACTTTCCTCCATGCCTTTCTGCAATTGTGGACTTCCTTTCCCACCAATGCTCTTCCACGCCATGTCGAATCATCTCCGAAGGCCTTTATCTTCTTTTCCCTAAGCTCTGTGAGTTGAGGTGGGCAGGCTTCAGGGAGTCACGGCCTTTGGGTAAAGCCAAGTTCATTGACTGAATTCAGTCCCGTGGAGGAAGCACAGATAAGCCGTTATGGGTTGGAGTACTGGAGCCAGGCTGACTAAACTTCAAATTCTTATCCCCACGATTTCCTAGCTGTGCAATGTAGGCAGCTGTTTGAACCTCTCTGAGCCTTGGAACGTGAAGATCTGGTGATGCGTAAACAAGCTGATACTTGCACAATACCTAACACAGAGTTTGGCGCATAGCAGCTGCTCATTGAATTTCGGCCATTCCTTTTGTTGTTGTTGCCTAGAAACCCGGAGAATGTGGAAATCCTAAGCTACATACAGCAGTAGAGACCTGTTCCACCCGTGTGTGTGTGTGTGTGTGTGTGTGTGTGTGTGTGTTTCCACCTCCATAAAACAGGGATGGCTTTCTCTATGGAAATGGCCAACCATGTTCTCCCTTTCACTGCACACCAGCTATAAAACCCGGTGACTCACGTTCACCGCAATACCAGTTTAGCCTGTTTGGGCAGCCGGGAAACAAACAGTCTTCACTGTGTCTTTGCCCTCCACTCTGGGCTTCATGAAGCGCCTTGCTAGCTAGATATCTCCCAGCACAGAGCCCATGCTGACCCAGGTTCAGATTCCCCCTCTACAGCTCAGCTGGGCAACTGAGTGAGGGCCCTTGCCTCTCTAGCCTCCCCTGGTGAAGGATGGGATCCTCTGAGGGTAAACAAGATACCAGGGATATTTGAAGCCACATCTGCTTGAAAGGGAATTTAACAGTCTCTACCAGGCTGGGTGCGTGACCCATGCCTTTGGAGCCCAACCCTTGGGAGGCTGAGGCAGGTGGATTACTATGAGTACGAGGCCAGCCTGGGTTCCAGGACAGCCAGGGCTGTGTTGAGGGACTCCATCTTCAAAACAAAACAAAACAAACCCCAAACCCCTTCCCAAAAGCCCCCAAACAAAGAAACAAAAAATGAACATCAACTACAAAAGCAAACCAGAGCAGAAACCAATCTCTTCTGGTTACAGGAAGGTTGTAACCTTTATACTGGTAGTGGTAAGAATTTCCTCTTCAGTGCTTATGGGTTCTAGGACTATGGGAGAAACCCCTTATGTTCTGTTGCCTCAGTTTCCCTAAGGTGGTAGCTTTTTTTCAGTCTCAATTTCTGCAAGCTCAGAGTGGATTCAGAAAACTTCTGGTGCAGGGCAGGGACCTCTGGGCCATTGGCCATGGAAGGCCAGAGTATGTGTGTGTGTGTGTGTGTGGTATCTATATTGTGTGTGTGTGTGTTCTGTGTGTTCTGTGTCTGTGTGTTTTGTGTGTGTGTATATTTGTGACTTTATGTGTGTCTCTGTGTGTGTCTGTGTATATTTGTGTCTTTATATGTGTCTCTGTGTGTGTCTGTGTATATTTGTGTCTTTATGCGTGTCTCTGTGTGTGTCTGTGTATATTTGTGTCTTTATATGTGTCTCTGTGTGTGTCTGTGTATATTTGTGTCTTTATGCATGTCTCTGTGTGTGTCTGTGTATATTTGTGTCTTTATATGTGTCTTCTCTGTGTCTATGTATGTCTATGTGTGTGTGTATGTGGTGTGTCTCTATGTGGTGTATATATGTGTGCTGTGTGTGGCATGTCTATGTGCTGTGTGTCTATGTGTATGGTTGTCTTTATGTGTGTCTGTATGTGCATGTGTCTGTGTGGTATGTGTGTGTGTGAGTGCATGTATGGTATGTCCCTGTGTGTGTGGTATGTCTGTGTGGTGTCTATGTGGTGTGGGTATGTGTGTGTGGTATGTTTCTGGGTGTCTGTGTGTCTGTGTGTCTGTGTGTGCATATGTCTGTATGTGTGTCTATGTGTGTGTGTGTACACATGTGTGATGTGAATGCTTCTATGTCCGTGTGTGTGTGTGTGTGTGTGTGTGTGTTATGGTGTGTGTCTGTCTTAATGCCAGTGTGGTCTTTTGCTTTCTACCTTATTTATTTGAGACAGAATCTCTCGCCAAGCCTGAAGTTTAGCCTGGTTGGCTAGGCTGGCTTCCAGTGAGCTCCGGGTGTCCATCTGTCTCTACCCCAGTGCTAGGGTTATAGGTGTATACAGACATGGGTGGGGGAATTCCAAACTCAAATCCTTAAGCTTATGCGGGCTTTGTACACTATGCCATCGCCCAGCTCAGGCCCTGAATTCTGTAGCACCCTGGAGCCAGTGGTCCTATTCTACCAGAGTAAATAAAGCTCTCTGGAGTGAGAGGCACAGGGATGACTTTTCCCTGGAGAGACCTTCTCCTGAGCGCAGACCTGTGCCCCAAGGATGGCAGCAGTTACAGGGGAATAGGATGGTGAGGGTCATTTCGGGGCTGGATGGAGGAAAGGATCCAGGGAGTCTCCTGAAGGCTGTGGGAACATCATGGACTCCCACGATGAGAGCTAAGTCACCTGCTTCTCCATCTGCTTTGCCGGACACTCACCATTGGTCTCTTACAGAATTCACTATGGTGGTAACTTCAGTGTTCTGTGTCCAGTATGGATGTTCTGGAGTCTGCGTGCTTGTTCTCAAAGGTGGGTTCGAAGAAACACATCCAAAGACCCGCGGGGTCCTGCTGGCATCAATATTTTCCCAGAATGCCTTTCATGCCCTCCGTGGTCAGGGTTTTATTTGTTCTTGTATTCTTCCCGTCATGAATGCAAAGATGACGTCACACTTATAGGCAGAGGCGGGGGATTGTGGGTCAGAATCTGGGTCTCTGAATCCTTAGCACCTGGAATGGCTGTGTCTGCGAGGGGGTAGGGCAGATCCTATAGCACGGAAGGGTCGCTCTCTCCTCTCAAGTTACAGAATGGAAATTTTGTTTCCACCTTTGTCCTCAGTGGGATCTGGACAATGAAGGTCTCTGCCGCCATGCCCCTAGGGGAATAAAGCAGGTGAAGTGTGCTGTATTCCCCAAGGAGTTGCGGTTTGTTGCAAAGTGTGCCCCCAGGAGGTTAAAACTGTAACACAGTTACTCCTGTCCTTGTCCTTTAACAATAATGCCGGCTTTAAGGATGTTAGTAACTCAGTACTGGCTTTTGCTTTTGGTTGGGTTTCCAGAGGCAATGCCGGTGGCCATATGTGGATGGAACTGCAGGCTCTTCTCAGGGACTCTTCCAGGTCAGTAGCTGGAGGAACCAGGCTGCCTAGGCACCAAGACCAGATGCCCAGGGAAGGTGCTGACAAGAACGAGGCAGAGAGCCTGTTGCTGGGGCTTAGGCTAATAGTACCTGGCAGCTCCTCGGTCCCGCCTTCCGTTCTGCTGGTCCTGGGAAGGCCGATCACGTTTCTGTCCTCTGACTAAGCCGCACTGTGTGTTCTTTGGAGTCTTGACATGTTTTCCCTCCCATGAAACCCAAGTGGCTTGCATTTTGGCAGCTGGGTTGAGCTCTCGGTGGGGCAAAGGGAGGTAAGATGGGGGTAATGAGGGGGTGATGGTGGGGTGGGGGTGGGGGGTGGATTTCTAGAGGGAGGGAACTTTCTGAAGCCTGGAAACCATCTCTGAGTTGGAACCAGAGCAAGCAGGAATGCTCAGCTGTTTGTGGGTCATTCTGACCTCCCCCCACCCCCCACCACCCCAGGCCAGGGCATCACATGTGCTTCTGGAGAGACTCGTGCCAGCAGGAATCAGATAGCATAGTGCTCTGCCTCTCCTCCCGGGTTCCAGACCAAGCTCGCTTTCCTCCCCAGCCAACACACGGGGCCCAGTCTCACGCTCTTTCCCCAACACGCAGCCATAACCAGGCTCTCCAGACACTCCTCGCTGGGAGACCATGCCACTCGTCCGTCTAAACACTTCCTCAGTTTACTCTGGCTCTGGGGCTCTTGTCCAAGTTTCTATCTCTATGGTCAAGGAGGCCCCGTGTGACCTGACCTAGCTGCTTTCTTCCCAGCAATATCATCTCACTCTTGAGCATTCTTTTCAGAGAAAGGAGGGTGTGTGTATACCCCCCCTCTCTCTCCTGTGTGTGTGTGTGTACAAGTACACACTCATTTCTGCATGTGGAGCTCAGAGGACAACTTAAACTTCCCAGTGTCATTCCTATGGTACCTTCCCCCTTTCATTTCATTGGCCAGGAACATCCCTATGTTTCCTAGATTAGCTTTCCCTCCCCATCTCCCCATCTATGGGATAACAAGCATATGGCGGTCCCCCCCACCCCAGATTTTTACGTGAGCTCTGAGAATTTGAACTCATGCCCTCATCCTTGCAAGGCGAGCGCTTTACTGACTGAACTATTACTCCCTCCCCTCTCACCAGCGCCCCTCCTCCCACACCTCCTCCAATCTTTTCTGCCCTTGGATCTCTAAATGTCTCCTGCCTCCCTTCCTGTCTTAGGTGGGCAGCTGTGCCTCCCCACCCAAGACCATTGCCCTTTGTAGTAAGTCTTTGCTGTGAGGACCTGGGCATTGTCTATCTGTGTTCTCTTTGCTCCCAGTGACCTGGGTAGGTGGGACCCATATGCCGTCCCACTCAGAATCTGGGATGCCAGAGGTATACAGTAAGTATGCAGCAGGGGCTGCCCATGTGTTCTCATATACAACTCTGCACAACTCTGTGACTTCACATTGACACAGAGCGGCCACACTCTTGGGGCCAAGTAGAAGCCAGGATATCCCCCAACAGCTGACACCATCCTGTCTAAGTAACAAGGCAGCATCTTCTATATGTCCCTGAAAATCCAGTACTAACGTTTGTCCATCTTGCCCCTGCCCTGGAATGTGATCTGTGGCTGCATGGACAAACCCTGCCCCCTGCTGGCTTGCTGGTGGCATTAGCCATCAGGGCGTGGCTGATGAAGGGGAGGGAGGAGTCTGCATGGTGGTGGTAGGGGGTGCATTCCTCAGCTGAAGAGCCCTTACAGACGGCACAGTCTCCGGCACACAGGGTGGGCTCTGTCCTGTGTCCTTCAGGTCCTGGAGTGGGAAGACCCAGGCTGTACCAGCTCCATGGGCTGTTCCATTCCTGTCTCTCCCCGACATGCACTCCTGGTCTGATTTGAGACTGTCTCCTCCCAGCTAAGACTCTGACCCAAAAGGATGAATAAATCTGACCTGCTGACACACAGAGACAGCTTCGTTAGTTACTTCACACGTGGCTGCAGCAAAAACACCAGAGAGGATTAATGCAGTAGAGGAAAGCCTTCTTGGGGATTCTGGATTCAGAGGGTTGAGCCTGTGGTGTCTGTGACACCCACCAGTGGGCAGAGCGTCATGGGGAAGGCAAGATGAGAAAAGCAGAGAGCTTTACTTCATGGCTGATGGGGGCAGAGAACACAGGGCGCTCCCAGTCCCCACAGCCCCCATCACCTGTTGAGGTTCAGCAAGGTGGACTCTATTATCCCAAGACCATCCAGGAGTCAGAACCCACACAGTTCTGAGCTAGAACTGAGCCTTTGTCTGCTCTGACCTTACTTATGGGACCTATGCAGGTACAGGCTAGCCTTGTGATACATCTCAGGTCTGCTTGGCCCATACGGAACACCCTGAGGTATTTTTAAAAAATATTATACACACACACACACACACACACACACACACTGTAGCTGTCTTTAGACACTGCAGAAGAGGGTGTCAGATCCCATGGTTGTGAACCACCATGACCTGGTTGCTGGGAATTGAACTCAGGACCTCTGGAAGAGCAGTCAGTGCTCCTAACTGCTGAGCCATCTCTCCAGCACAGCACCCTCAGCTATTTATAGCGCTTACTCTTTTCAGCCCTACAGAAAGGCACACTAAACATCTCCCAGTACCCTTGAAAGCAACAGTGCTGATAAATCCATGTACCAGGGATCTGTAGTTATTGGCTGCTTGGTGACCTCATGATGCCAAGTCAGAAGCTGAGTTCTCCAGGCAGAGGCACGAATGCTGTTCATTATTTAGCGCCACATGTTTGTAATTGGTTGGCTTTTTCTCCAGTCTCATCTGTTCCAGTGTCATCACTGGCTGTTTTGAAAGAGCTCAGATAGATAAGGCAGGCTACCTTGGGGGCTTTGGATGAAGGAGCGTGCCCATTTTGTAGGCAGAAAGAGTGAGGTGAGGAGAAATCCCTTGGAGAGAAAAGCTAAAGTGTGGTTTCTACCTCACATGGAGCTCAGACTGGAGATGCAGTGTGGATAGACAGTCCCAGTCTGGCCAAGATGGTCCTGGGACCTCTTCTGCCACTGGTGACTTCGTCTGGGAAGTGGAACTGTGCACATCTGTAGTTAAGTGTTGGGGAGACCGGTGGGTGACTGCTTGGACCCACTCGCCCTTTCTTCCTAACAAACAGGATATGTGTTTGTGCACAACCTCTGCAGAACCAGGCTATGGATTCTAGCTGCTCTGAGTCCTGTTCCCTAGCTTCCCAGCTTTGTAGCCATGCCCCAGTCCTGTCCTTAGAGCACCCATTACAGGAGATTCTGCGTGTACTGGCTGGTTTTATGTCAACTTGACACAGGCTGGAGTTATCACAGAGAAAGGAGCTTCAGTTGGGGAAGTGTCTCCATGAGATCCAGCTGTGGGGCATTTTCTCAATTAGTGATCAAAGGGGGAAGGGCCCCTTATGGGTGGTACCATCTCTGGGCTGGTAGTCTTGGGTTCTATAAGAGAGCAGGCTGGGCAAGCCAGGGGAAGCAAGCCAGTAAGTAACATCCCTCTATGGCCTCTGCATCAGCTCCTGCTTCCTGCCCTGCTTGAGTTCCAGTCCTGACTTCCTTTGGTGATGAACAGCAGTGTGGAAGTGTAAGCTGAATAAACCCTTTCCTCCCCAACTTGTTTCTTGGTCATGATGTTTGTGCAGGAACAGAAACCCTGACTAAGACACTGGGGAACTGTATTCTCATGGAAAAGGAGGCAGCTATGACTGGAGCTGCGGCAGATGCTTTGTCAAAATGTTGGGTCAAGAATGTACACAAACCGCTGAGCTACAGCATGACTCTGACCTTGGTCAAAATTCCCCCTTTGAAAGAAAAAGGGAAGCTAGTAAGCCAAAGCCCTGGAAGCTGAGGACATTCACAGATATAAGCAGGTTCCCGAGCCTTTCCTTCAGAGCCAAACAGTTCTGACAGTTAGGGGTGCTTCCGGAGCCAGATTCCTCTCCCCCGTGTCAGAAGAAAGCACTGCACCCATTTCAAAGGTTATAACACAGAGGTGGAAAATGTCCTGTTCAGTCTCTCGTAGTTTGCCCTTGTCTCTTAAGTGCACCGCACGGCTTCCGTTCAGAAACCACATGCTGCCCTGCCCCCCTCGGGTCTGTGTACGGTTCCCTCAGAAGAATGGCAGGGTTGTCATGGATCCTGCCGGAACTCCAGGTGATGAGCGGATACCAGAGGGTCTCAGGGCTGAAACTCAGCACTTGGGGACTTGTGTGCTGTTCTTCTGGCCCAGAGACGTCTGCTGCAGCGTTGAAATCCCAGGCCGTGATGAATAGTGATTTGTGATTGCGGCCGAGGGTTGCCCGTGGGCAAGCATCCTGGGGCAGTGCATGCGAGGAGGAGGCGGCGGCCGCGGTCAGAGCTCAAAACTTCTCACATATCCGCATCCTCAGGGACCAGGACCTCGGGCCCAACAGAATGATGAGCAAAGACAGAAAGACTCGCGGAGAAGTGCTCCCATCTTTCTCCCCTGACGAGTCATCAGCTCCCAGTAGTGAATACAGCCATGCTTTCCCTAACAAAGGCAATTTTCATTTAACCTCTTTATCCTTCCTTAATGTGTGTGTTTGCTTTTCTCCACTGAGCCAAACCCATTTTAACTCATTTTTTTAAAAAAAGAATTATTTATTCATTTTATGTATGTGAGTACACTGTAGCTGTCCCCAGACTCACCATAAGAAGGCATCAGATGCCATTACAGATGGTTGTGAGCCACCACGTGGTTGCTGGGAATTGAACTCAGGACCTCTGGAAGAGCAGTCAGTGCTCTTAACCCCTCAACCATCTCTCCAGCCCTTGATTTTGTTGTCTAAAAGTATCTTGATGTAAACTCCTGGTGCTCTTGAGCTGTGGCTGTATCCCTCCAGGCCAGCCTTCATCACACATTCTTCCCATGTTCATCAAATCAAATCTCCCTCTTCCTTCTCCATGAGGACACTCTACTGAATCCAGGAACCGGTCTTGTATCAACTGGATATGGCCCAATCCATGATGCTTTTATCTGGATCCTGTACTTCAGTACCTTTTTAAAGACCCCAAACAAAATCATGTCCTCAGATGCCAGAGGCGAGGACCTGAGTTCGATTCCTGGCACCTATGTAAAATGTCTGAATGTATTAGGGTGTGCCTGTTGTCCCGGGGCTGAGAAGGCAGAGCTGTGAGGACCCCTAGGGCTCACTAGGCAGCTGGCCCAGCTGTGTCAGTAAGTCCCAGGTCTCAGCAAGAGACTATCAAAACAAAAGCAGGCAGGAGTAAGGGAAGATACCTGGTATCCACCCCTGGCCTTTACGCATGCATACACGTGTGCAAGTACTCACAGACACATACACACACACACAAACACATGAAAAGCTACAAGACAAGCTATAAAACTGTCTCGATAGATCCCCCCTGTACTTGGTTTGACACCCACTTCATCATCTGGATATGTGTTCAGATCAAAGTCTCTACTGCCATCAAAGACGCGTGTATAGGTTAGGTGTGAGTTTCCGGAAGAGTACCTTAGTTACCTTTGCGTCACTCTGACCAATATGCCTGACAGGGACAATAAAGGGAGAGGAGCATATTCTGACTCACAGTCTGGGGAGGCGGGGTTCCATCCCTAACAGTGGCAAAGACAGAGGCCATTTATGTCACCATGGGCCAGGAAGCAGAGTGAGCTGGGAACTGAGGACCAGGCTACCATTTAGGCCCCGCCTCCCAAAGCTTTCATGGGTGCCGCCAGCTGGGGACAACTGTGTTCAATCACATTTCTCTTCAGCAAAGGGCCCACACCCACCATGCTTGAGGTGAACACCGAGGACACAGCCTCATGTCTGTCATGCAGGAGATGCCTGAGAAATGTCCCTTTAGTGAGTGAGTAAAGGGCTGGTTCTCCGGGAGCCATGAGGATTCTCCAGCACGCTGGGCCCCTCCCTACTCCTCTCTAGCACCGGTTCTGTCTTCCACATCTCCAGGACAAGCCTGTCTCCCGCCTCCTCTGAAAATCTGCAACAGCCATACAGCCAGCAGCCTGGAGGGTCCACGATGTGCCCCCCACACCCCTTCTTTTGGCACGCTCTCCAGGCAGGTTTTCATTTCAGGGAGGGCTGAGCCTGCTCTCTCCAGGTTTTACAAGCTGATAGAACAGAGCTGTCAAATGCTCTTTATGGGAGAAGAAACAGGAAGATGGCTTGTTTTGCAGACAGCGGGTTACTGGGTAATTACATTTTTATAGAGCTGTTGCAGGACGAATCGCGGGGCTGCTGTCTCCTTTGATGCTAAAAGATGCCGGCCCATAAAGATCAGAACCGGGGAAGGTGACGGGTCAGAGACACAGCTGCCCCTTAGGGGTCAGCCTCTGCCTGGAACAGCCTCTCCAGGTGCCCCTTTCAAGAACTGCCCTCCTTCCCCGTGCCTCTGGTTGGAGTCCTGCTCGCACCCAGCCCTCCACCTCTTCTCCTACTGCAGACAGAATGGGAGACAGAAGGGGGGACTAACAGCAGACCCATGCTCTAGCCATCAATGTTGTAACACTCTTTCACTGCCCTGTCTCTGCTCAGCCACCAATCACTCACTCATTCATACATGCATCCGGCCACCCACCCGTGAATCCATCCAGGCATACATCTGCCCATGCGCTCCTCCACACACCCACGCACGCACGCTCGCACACATCCGCCCATGCGTTCCTCCACGCACGCACACATCTGTCCATGAGCTCCTCCACACACCCACGCACGCACGCACGCACGCATGCACACATCCGCCCATGCGTTCCTCCACGCACGCACACATCCGCCCATGAGCTCCTCCACACACCCACGCATCTGCGCATGTGCTCCTCCACGCAAGCATCCATCCACGGGTTCCTCTACCCACCGTGCATCCATACATCCATGCTTTCAATCGCGCATTTGCTCGCCTGCTTGTCTGTTCAGTAGCTTACCCACATATTCATTCTTTCTTTCAAGTGGTCATTTTCTTATGCTGTTCCTACTGTCTGACACACATTCCCCTGTCTTCTGAGAGAGCAGATAGTTGCAGTCCTTTGAAGACTTACAGATAGATATGTCCTGGGACGTGGCAACCAGTGCAGGGGTGAAGCCAGATCCTCTGCCCTGTAGGGATGCAAGGGCTGTAGGATCTAGGCTTGACTGCAGTGGAGAATGGATGGAAAGGTGTGACCTGAAGACTGGCCAGGGCTGGTCCATGCCCTGAAAGGGTTAACAGACACCCAAATAGAGGCCCAAGGAGCTTGAATGGACTGTTTGGGGCCACACAGTGACTGTGCAGCTGGACAGGGGTTCTGTTGCCAGCCACTGGTGGAATGGCATTCAGGAAGACCCTTGCATTCCAGAACTGGGTGAAGAGACCTGTTGAGTTTCCTGGGTTCTGTCAGGAAAACACCAGGTTCTTTTGCTGCCCCCACTGAGAGAGGTTGTAAGTTGTTCTGTGAGTCCACGGGTCATAATGGCTGTAGACCTTTCTTCCGTCTGTTCAGTCCCACCAAGGGCAGACTCCTGCTCAGTCAGTTTCACCAGGAGAACTGTCACAGAGTATGGCCCTGGGACCAGGGGCTTCAGAAACTAGGGGCAAATTCAGACCAGTGACCTGACTGGATTATTTTCTTTTGGTCTTGTGGAGGCATCCAAAACAATTCCCAGGCTTCTTTTCATTTCTAATGGACAGAAAAGTCAACTACTAAGAGACTGTGAGGGAGCTCTGCAGACTCTTCCATTGACAAAGAGAGAAGCTTCCTTCCTTCCTTCCTTCCTTCCTTCCTTCCTTCCTTCCTTCCTTCCTCCCTCCCTCCCTCCCTCCCTCCCTCCTTCCCTTCCTTCCTTCCTTTCTTCCTTCCTTCCTTCCTTCCTTCCTTTCTTCCTTCCTTTCCTTCTTTCCTTATTTCCCTCCCTCCTCTTTTTCCTTCTTTCTTTCCTTCCTTTCCATCCCTCCCTCCCCCCTCTCTCCCCTTCTCTCTCTCTCTCTCTCTCTCTCTCTCTCATTCATTCATTCATTCATTCATTCATTCATTCCTTTCTTCTTTATGCTCAGACAGCCTCATGTAGCTCAGGCTATCCTTGAACTCACTATGTAGTAGAGGATGGCCTTCAACTTCTGATTCTCTTGTCTCTACTTCCCTAGTGCACAGACCTGCACCTCCCTTCCCTTGTGCTAGGGTCACAGACCCACACCCCCATGCCCAGTTTCTGAGGTACTGGGCACGGAGCTCAGGGCTTCATGTCTTTACTGTTCCTTGCCTGTTTTTCCAGTTATTTTGCACAAACTCTTAGCAGTCAGTGACTGAGGGACGATAAGTCCAGCAGAGCTGTTGTCATGTTGCTGGTGTGTGGCACCTGCCATGCTGACAGTCCCCTGGTTTCAGCCTCAGTACTCACCACCTCTTCCATTGAAGGTTGGAAGCACTCAGACCCCACCCCCTGTAGAACAGGTCTCAACCTTCTGAATTCTGGAGCCATCTTGTGAGCACATAGGGCCTCTTCCTGCCAGGGAGATAGCGCAGGATTATGTAGGCACACCGCTGCCTTGCCCTAAATACATGGCACTCTGACTGTCCCTGGTGGTGGTGCGTGGTTCAAAAACGTTCTATTAAAACACGAGCAAAGGGGCTGGAGAGATGGCTCAGTGGTTAAGAGCACTGACTGTTCTTCCAAAGGTCCTGAGTTCAAATCCCAGCAACCATATGGTGGCTCACAACCATCCGTAATGAGATCTGACGCCCTCTTCTGGTGTATATGAAGACAGCGACAGTGTACTCACATAGACTAAATAAATCTTTAAAAAAAAATAACATGAGCAAAGTTCATGTACCACAAATTAACTCTCTGAAATGAACGGTTCTTTGGTATATTTGCCATGCCAGGCAGGCACCCCTATGTCTTTATGGATGTGGGGCATCCCGTTCTTCCAGTAGGATGCTGGCACCTTGAGTTTGCTCCATCCCATATGTGATGAATGTAGTAGTGATTTAATCTCATTGCTGTGACAAAAATATCTGAGAAAAGCAACCTAAGGCAGCCAAAGGGAAGGGGCTTTGTAAGGTGCCTTTGGGAAATGGGGTGACACATGGCTCCTTAGCCTTAACCTCTCGGGCCCAATGTTCTTAGTCAGGAAAATGAGACAAATGAGGTGGGCGACACAGCCGAAGAGTTCTTGTTTTATTTTGTTCTTTGGGGACAGGGTCTCGCTCTAAGCTCAGGGTACCTAGAGCTATGGAGACCAGGCCATCCTCAAACTCCTAATCCTCCTGCCTCTGCCCCCAGAGGGCTGGGCCAGCAGGCCTGAGCCAGCACACATCGTAGATGACTTCAGCCCACACAAGGATGGCATTCATTCTTCTGCACGCGCCACCACACGCACGGAGGACTTCCTGTGTTACACGTGTGACCTGCTCAGCGTGTGACACCAGCAGTGCCCTGTTAGCTGGCCAGATGCTTCCATTGCAGAATCTGGTTTATGCCTCCCCCTCCCCCCCCCCCCCCCCCCGCCCTCCCATCTGAAAAGCCCTTTGAGAGACATCGCTTCTCCTCCGTGCAACTTTTTCCACTCGCTTGGCCAAGTCAGTGCTCTCAGGCAGTGCTTGTTTTTTATTTTTGAAGACCTGTTACTGTGAAACATGGCATCCTCGGTGACACAGATGGATCCTGCGTGCTGGCCGGCTCGCAGGATGGTGACAGGGCTCTGGGAGGTTGTGGATAATGCCAAACCTTCTGTTTCTGACACTGGAAAAAATCGGAGATGCAGCAACGTGAGGAAATTGAAAGCAGGAGGTGACGGGAGCCTGAAAGCGGATCCGAGCCTTGGCAGGGAGGCTCCTCTCCTGTCTTGGCTGAGGTGACTTCTTCCAGTGTCCCTTGGCAACCAGTGTCCCTCTGACTTCATCGGTGGACCGGGGCCTCTCCAGTGACCAAAAAAGGGGAGGTGCATTCTCTTTGCTTTGGGCTGAGCACCCTCCAAGACCTTTCTTAACTTTGGAGCACAGTTCTAAACATCTTGTCAAGAGCCTGGGCAGAGAGGAACTAAGTTAAGATGTAACATACTTTGAGGACCTCTGGTTAGAGCACACCAGGTACTCAAATCTCTCGATTTCTTTTGCAAAAAGTCTATACAGGTGTCTTTGGGAAAGGTTTATTTTATTTATTTGGAAATTTTGAACTGGAAAGGGCTTTCTTTTCTTTTTCTTTCTTTCTTTTCTTTTTTCTTTTTCTTTTTTGATACAGGGTTTCTCTGTATAGCCCTGACTGTCCTGGAACTCACTCTATAGACCAGGCTGGCCTCAAACTCAGAAAACTGCCTGCCTCTGCCTCCCAAGTGCTGGGATTACAGGCGTGCGCCACCACTGCCTGGCTCCTTTAACTCTTGAATGAAACAGAAAGAAAGATTTTTTTTTTCTAATGTTGTATTTCTTTGAAAAATACCTCTTAGTTCAGTTCTTGGCGTCTGGTGAATTATGGTGCTGGTTATAATCAGGACCTATACAACTGAGAGATGCGTAGTGCCTATGAACAGGCCTCAGAGTGAGATGGACCAGCTTTTCGCTGCCTGGAGACTGACCATGACATCTTGACAAAGTCTCGCCAGTAAGAAGCTGAGCCTGAATCAATGAAGTCTCTCCACTTAGCACCAGCTTGCCCGACACACAGGACAGAGGGATTCACGGAGACTGAGGTTGCAGCTGCAGACTCTACACTGTGGAGGGATATCCTGAGAGAAAGAGCCATCATCCTCCAAGATGGGGCTCCATGTAAGAAAGGTCCCAGAGGGCACTAAACTCAAAGCAAAGACAAACTCACATCTAATCCCCTCCTCCTTCAGCCACCGAGAAAGGCCCTGGTCCATGGAGGAAGTCAGAAGAACACTTGGTTGCCAAGAGATACTTGGGGAAAGTCACATCTGCCAAGACATGGGGTGGGGGAAACTCTCTGCCAAGAAACCACTTTTTGCCTTTTGAGTCAGGGTCTTACAGTGTGGCCCAGGTTGTTCTCAACCTCACCATCCTGGGCTTCAACTGCTGAGTGCTGGGATTATAGCTAAGTACCACCATGTCTGCTGAGGCTGATATCTGCTTATAAAATCTCACCTGTTAACTGAAGCTGAGGACTGATCGTAGAGATAGGGAAAAGCACGGAGGGGTGAGCATGGGAGAGGGGGAAGAGGGGGGGAGAGGGGGAGGGGGAAGGGAGAGAAGGGGGAAGGGGACAGGAAAGGGGGAGGGGGGGCAGAAAAGGGGGAGGGGGAAGGGAGGGAGAGGGGTGAGGAGGGGAGGGGAAGGGGGAAGGAGGGGGAAGAAGAGAAAGGGAAAAGAGGGGGAAAGGGGAAGAGAGAAAGGGGGAGGGGAAAGGGGGAAGGAAAAGGGACAGGGAAGGAGGGGAAAGGGAGATGAGGGGGAGAGGAAAAGGGGAGGGGGAAGGAGGGGGAAGGAGGGGGAAGGGAGATGAGGGGGAGAGGAAAGGGGGAGGGGGAAGGAGGGGGAAGGGGGAAAGGGAGAGGATGGGGAGGGGGAGGGGGAAGAAAGAGGAGGGGTAAGGGGAAGAAGCGGAAGGGAGAAGGGGGGCAGTTGTTGGGTTCAGGGGAGGGATGGGAGGAAAGTCTTCTGTTTAGAGCAATGGTGAGAACAGTAGCTCTTTCTCAACCTGTGCGTCATGACCCCTTTGGGGCTCAGGTGACCCTAACACGGGGTTGGACATCAGATAGCCTGCATATCAGATGTTTACATTATGATTTGTAACAGAAGCAAAATTACGGTTATAAAGTAGCAATGGAATAATTTTATGGTTGTGGGTCACCACAATGTGAACTGTATGAAGGGCAGCAAGGTTAGGAAGGTCAAAGACCACTGAATTAGATGCATATTTCAAGGAAGCTTGTACAGGTCAATTTGAACATCTCCAATACAAATCAATGGCTCAGATGAGGCCCTACCTATTTTGGGAATGCAGTCATTGTATGTTCTTAGACACACACACACACACACACACACACACACACATTGGAATGTCACATGGACCCCAGACATATATAGAATGGCTGCGCCGATTACATTTTTTAAATTTAGCTTTGTTTGATGTATATGGGTGTCTTGTCTGCACAGATGTGTGGGCACCACATACACCCTACCCCTGTTATACTCAGAAGCCAGAAGAACATGTCAGATCCCCTGGACCTGGAGGTACAGATAATTGTGAGCTGCCATGTGGTCCCTGGGAATTGAACTTGGGTCCTCTGGAAGAGCAGCCAGTGCTCTTAATCTCTGAGCCATCTATCCAGGTCTTAAGAAGCTTTTAATTAAAAAGACAGAGGTTCCTTTATCATACACAGTTGTCCAGGGGTGAACACTTATCGCTTGTTCTTAGCCATAAGGCCAAGAAGTGACAGAGAAATAATTCCCTCTTGGACCCAGCTTTATAGACTTGAGAGACAGACACTCATCTGAGAGCAGGCTGGAGGCCCAGGCCGCAGTGGTTATCGTGGAGGAAGCCCAAAGGCCCAGAGGCGGAACTTCCTCTTTCTTGGGGGACCTTGACTCTTGAAAGTTGCATTGCATCGATTCAAGTCTGTTGGTGAGAGGTGACTTGAGCCTCAGCTAGGGAAACCCTTTCCCAGCGCCACCTAGCGTCCGACGAGGCATCTACAGCACAGCCAGGCTGACAGAGGTAACTTACCACCCACAGCGCCATTGTGGGGCTTGCAGAAAAAGCGGTAGGGGTTTAAGTCAAGACACTAGCTGTTGGGGCTGGAGAAACTGCTCACCTGTGAAGAAGACCTCCAGAGGACCACAGTTCGGTTCCCAGCACCCATATGGAACTCACATTCCCCTGGTTACTCCAGCCCCGGCATGGCTGTGCGCGCACACGTGTGCACACACACACACACACACATACACACACACACACACACACA
Source organism: Apodemus sylvaticus (assembly GCF_947179515.1). NCBI lineage: Eukaryota > Metazoa > Chordata > Mammalia > Rodentia > Muridae > Apodemus > Apodemus sylvaticus. The sequence goes on along the minus strand of NC_067493.1, from coordinate 50,283,994 downwards.
CACACACACACACACACACACACGGCACTACCGTGGCTTTGCGGAGGTGGGGAGAGATGTGAGCAAGTGGAGAGGGTGAAGGAAGAGACCAAGTGGGTGAAGACTGGAAGCTGGGTGAGGGGATTTCCTGTTCTGAGATCTCACGATTGTGTGCATTAGAGTCCTTGTATCTGTGGAGTGCCTTGTGGACTCTTCTGTCAGCCCGGGCTTAGCAGTCAATAAGAGAGACAAGACCCTCTTGTCAAGGGTCTCCTGGGCCAGAGAGGTAAGATGAACAGATGGGAGCTGTGTCAGAGTGCTTCTGTGCGCGAGCGCGCGCGTGTGTGTGTGTGTGTGTGTGTGTCTTGTGTGGTGACAGTGGTTTGAGTGAGAATGGCCCCTATAGGCTCACATATCTGAATGCTCAGTCATTAGGAGTGACACCGTTTGAGAGGGGTTAGGAGGTGTGGCCTCATTGGAGGAATTGTGACAGGGTGGGGGGTTGCGGGGGGAGGTGGGCCTGGAGGTTTCAAAAGCCCAGGCTGGGCCCAGTGTCTCTCTCTTCCTGCTTCCTGTGGATCTGTATGAAGAATTCTCAGCTCCTTCTCCAGCACCATGGCTGGCCACAGGCTGCCATGCTTCCTGCCATGATATAAGAGCTAAAAATCTCTTTCTATGAGTTACCATAGTCAGTCATGGTGTCTCTTCACAGCAATAGAGTACTAAGTCTCAGTCTCTCTCTGTCTCTCTCCCCCTCCTTTCCCTCTCCCTTCCTCCCTTTGTCTCCTCTTCTCTTTGTGTGTGTGTGTGTGTGTGTGTGTGTGTGTGTGTTGTGGATAAAGAGCCAGCACATGGAAAAGGCTCTGAGCTGAGCCGGACCCAGCTATGCAAAGCATCGAAGCATTGACTTACTTGAGAGCAGAGATGAGTCCCAAATGGACAGAGACAAAAAGATAAATGGAGGAGGTGGGGGTGGCTGGAAGGGAAAATGGAGGAGTGGGCGTGGTCTTGGTGCTTGCTGTCTGGGCCCAAGGCTCAATGGAGACACCAAAGCCTAGAAAGAAGGTACCTTCCTCACCTCCCCTAATCGCGGAGTCCCTGGTCCTACGGCAAGAGCCTGTCTCGAAAGACAGGGAGTCTTCCACTCAACCCACATTTAGGGAAGAAAATATGAAAACTGTGGCAGATTCTACTGGCTGAAGGCCCACGTCATTTTTATAAGTAAGTAGTTGCATTATTTAAAAATATTTGTGTTTGCAAAATCACCCCTTTGACCTCCCATGAGAGGAAGTGCCCAAGGGACTGCTCTGGACAGTGAGTTTACCGGTTGGCACCAGTTAGGGTTGGGACTTTGGACGCATGTCTTTGTCTATGCCTGCCTTTCTGAGTTCACACTCTCCATTTCTTCCCGACTCTCCATTTGTCCTGACTGGTATGAGGACAAAGCCTTTACCTGTTGGTTGGTTGATTGATTGATTGATGATTGATATAGGATCTTGCTATGTAGCCCTGACTAGGCTAGGACTCACTATGGAGACCAGGCTGGTCTCAAACTCACAGAGATCTGCCTGCCTCCCTAGTTCTGGGATTAGAGACGTGTATCACCATGCACTGCTACATTTTGTTTCGGTTTGTTTTGTTTCTTGGATTTGTTTTTTTCCGAGACAGGGTTTCTCTGTGTAGCCCTGGCTGTCCTGGAATTCACTCTGTAGACCAAGCTGGCCTTGAACTCAGAAATCTGCCTGTCTTGGCCTCCCAGAGTGCTGGGATTACTGGCGTGCGCCAACACCGCCTGGCTGCTACATGTTTTTAAAAGTAGAAAACATTCTATGTTTGTTTATTTTTTTTTTAAACAAAAACAAAAATGGTAGACTGCTCCTGAGGGGAGACTGCAATTGTTGTCTGGCCTCTGCATACATATATATACCTACATGCATGCATACATACAGGTGTCTCTCTGCATGTACAAGCACACACGCGTATACACAGCACAGCAAGAATATAAGCAACTAGAAGACTCTTCCTGTCACATAGTGGAGACAGCCAGAAGCCCCTTATGTGTTTGCACAGACCTACACACAGAGAGGAGTGGGGTGGGTGTGTTCTTTCCATGGGGCTAACAGGAGAGCCTTCCTTTACCTCTCCAGGAGTGGCCTGTGGCGGCCAGCATGGCCGGGCAGACTTGGCTTGTGTCCCTGTCTCTCTAGTCAATGTCTGTGGTCACAGGAAGAAGTAAGCCATTGGACTTAGGGGCCACTCTAAGCCCAGCGGCATGTCCTAGTGTCTTCGTGACCTTTTTAATGACCTTATCTTCAAATAAGGTAATGTCTCCAGGTACCAGGGCCTGGGACTCAAACATTTCTTTTGGGGAGGTGCGCTTCAACTCTCACCTGTGCCCAATGCTGCGATTGGTGTGGCTGTCTGACTGACGCGGGGAGGGCTGGGGAAATGGAATGGTGGGACGGACAGCCTGGGACCTGGTGTAAGCTGGGAAGAGAAACCGACTTTGCTGAGATCCAAGTCCGCGACGCCCATGTGGGGTTGCGCATGCTCACACTTGTCCTCTACGCCCACTGTGGCTCTGCAGTGATGCAGGACTGTTGCCACGGACCGGACCCTGGGGCCCATCCTTTCTCCCCCTCCGCCCTTTCCTCATCCCCCTAGGCCACGCTGCGGTGAGGTCCAGGCCTCCTTTTATGAGTTGTGACCGCTGTGGTTAATTCTCTTAATCTAGACTTGCTTGTCCATAAAACACAGGCCTCGGGTCTAGGGTTTCCGTGATCAAAGGGCAGCGTGTGGGGGCGCTGCCCAGGAGGGCTTGGCCATGCTCGTAAACACGGTCCGGGACACACACACACACAACAGCCCCAATATGGGGGTCATTGGTGGCCGGGTGATTCCGCGTGAAATATCACTGGGGCTTCCATGCTGCCTGGGGGATTTACAGCCTGGTATTGCTCTGCCCTGCTTAATGTGTTGACCTCTGCACTCTAGTAATTCAGAGGACGGAGCCAGTGGGGCCAGAAGCTAATTCCAGGGATTAATGCAGAAGGAGCCTCAGTATTGGGAAGTGTCAGGGGCCTTTAAGCCCCGGCCAGATGGCCCAGGCTGTCTCCATCAAGGGGGCTGAGGGTGGGTGGGTCTAGCAGGGTGTGTGTGGAAGTATCTAAAATACCCGTGGCTAACCGTTTTCCATCTAATTCAGGCCTCTGTGCACCTAATTACAGCAGTCCTTCTATCCATAGAATGTCACACAGATCCATGGGACCTCAAATCTGCTATTGAAAACGGCAGGGTGTTGTACAGAGCTTGTACATGTATTGCTTTGAATAATCTCAAGGTGGCTTTTATCAACACATCATCATCATTATCATCATCATCATCATCATCACCATGAGAACTATCTGGCAAAAATAATTTAATCACATTTATTTGCCTACTTGCAAATCTATTCTCTCCCCTTCTCCTTCTCCCTATTTGAGAAGGGGTGTCGGGGTGTGGGGAGGTCAGAGGACAATGTATAGGAATCCATTTTCTCCCTCGACTTTGCATCTTCTGAGGATAGAACTCAGATCAGCAGTTTTGGAAGCAAGCACCGGCTACGCCATCTTGCCAGCCCTAGTAACAGTTGAAAAGGAAGAAGGAATTATGTTGACTTTTGATCCCAGAAGCTTTGGTTCGATGGTCCTGCGTGGTTCCCTGTGTGGTGGCCAATGAGTAGAGTGTGAAGGGGGGAGGGGAGGGCAAGATGCGTCTTTGTAAGCCACGCCCCCTGACTCAGCTTGTCAACTCAGCACCACATCCAGGATTTTACCACATCAGTGATGCCATGAGCTTACAACTCCCTCAGAGATTCAGGATCCAATCACTGAAAAGCCCGCCCCAACATGGGCGGAGCCTCACAGAAGCCAATCCCTTGCGCTCCCCGCACAAGTTGGTGACCTGTCTCCTCCCCAACATTAAACAAACAAACAAAAGCAGTGGGGGTGGGGTGGGTTGGCGTGGGGTGAACCCCAAATCTGTTTCTAGTAACTTGAGAGGCTTTGTGAATTGGGGGAACTTTTTCTGTCTTGTAAAACTCCCCAGTCCCAGGTCTTTTTTTTTTTTTTTTTTTAAGGGACTTTCTTTTTTGTGTGTGTGTTTTTTAAAGATTTATTTATTTAGTCTATGTGAGTACACTGTCGCTGTCTTCAGACACTCCAGAAGAGGGCGTCAGATCTTGTTACGGATGGTTGTGAGCCACCATGTGGTTGCTGGGATTTGAACTCAGGACCTCTGGAAGAGCAGTCAGTGCTCTTAACCACTGAGCCATCTCTCCAGGCCCCCCCAGTCCCAAGTCTTGTGGCCCCACAACAGCACTCAATCTGTGCCTCATGACCCTTTGAGGGTCACAGATCAGATATCCTGTATATCAGATATTTACATTACTAGTACAATTACAGTTACAGAGTAGCAAAAAGAAAATTATGGTTGGGGGGTTCACCACGACATGGGGAACTGTATTAAAGGGTTGCAGCGTTAGGAAGGTTGAGAGTCACTGCTCTAGCAGAATAAGTATTTTGTTGATTTGTTTTGTTGTTTGTCTGTTTTTATTGTTCTTTTTTGTTTTTTTTTTTTCAATTTGGAGAAAATAGCTATGCGACATCAACTCTTCCCAGTAAATACTAACCCCAATTGGTCCATCTGAGCCAGTATTTGGAGCGTCTGGAATTGATGAGTATACTCTGGTGGTACTGCCCCCAACTGCTGCATCTGAGTAAGTGTCCCCTAAATATAGCTCATCCGGGGTTCCCCTCACCTCAGTGTGAATCCATCCTCACCAGAAGTTTGCTCTCTCTCTCTCTCTCTCTCTCTCTCTCTCTGTCTGTCTCTCACTCTCTCACTTCTCTCTGGAATTGTGGATTCGGGTGCCCTTCTGTCAGGAAGATAAAAGCCCCTGGACTGATGGCACCCGTGCACAGGTGTGACATGGGGACCTGTCCATGGGAAAGGCTACTTGGTATAGAGCCCCGAGGCCCAAAAGGCCAGCGGCTGATTCACAAGGCTTTGAAACCAGAGCTTTGAGTTCACAGGCTCACATCTGAAACAAATCAGAGGGGAATGAACAGCCAAAGGGCAACGGCCGGGAGGGGACCCGGCAAAGATGGATATGCCAGGGACGGATGATCGAGGATCTATGGTGACACTCCCGGGTCCTGGCTCTGGGTCAGGCGTTCTATAGAGCATGGGCTGCTGGGTTGTTGGTATTGCCCAGTGAGGATGTCCCGGGAGCCTGCTGTCCTCCCGACTGATCCCGGATTTTGTTTTTCGAAGACAAACCGTGACGGGGCATGTTGGTGTCACAGGATTCATGGCCGTGAAACCTGCTGTCCTTGGCCCACCTGTCCCTTGCCTGTCCTCAGAGGTCTGTGCTCTGGGCTGCCCACACTGTCTCATGGGAGACTTCACGGATGCAGGGCAAATGGCGAGGTTCAGGCTGAGAGCAGTGCAGGCCTGGGAGCTGGCAAGAACTTCGGCACTCATCAACAGGGCCACTGAGCAAAGTGTGGTCCCAGACTGGGAGGTCACACAGCGCTCCCTTGCACTCAGGGAAATGGCCCAGCACACCCCAGTGTTCTCTGTATCCCGGTCCTCCTTAAGTGACCCAGTGTTCACCTAGTGATGAAAACATACGTTAGTGTGTATCTACGGATGTGCATTCAAGGAAACGTAACCACAGTCTTTTTTGTTGTTGTTGTTTTAGTTTGATTTTTGGTTTTTTTCGAGACAGGGTTTCTCTGTGTAGTCCTGGCTGTCCTAGAACTCACTCTGTAGACTAGGCTGGCCTCGAACTCTGAAATCCGCCTGCCTCTGCCTCCCAAGTGCTGGGATCAAAGGCGTGTGCCACCACCGCCCAGCTATGTAACCACAGTCTTAACTTTTCACACAGTGGGAGCTGAAGTGCCTCGCCCCGGCCCCTGTGGGATGTGTCCTCAGGTTGAGGGACACACAGGCTACCTCAAGGGAGACCTGGTCGTCTGCTGCCTCACAACCCGAATTCTCTGCTCGTCATCCCCACGCAGGCCAACAGGGAACAGTTAATTTATTTTGTTGTTGTTCTGAGGCATGTGTGTGAGCAGACTTTCCAGCATGGCTCAAGGCCTCATCTTGTGACCTCATTTGGCTCTTGGTTTTATGGGGGAAGATGCTGCAGACAGCTCGTTTATCATCTGGAAGCGCAGGTCACTGCCCAGCCAGGTCTGAAGCAGCCCTGCTAATAATAGGGCGCGCTGGCTTGTGCTGACTGTACGAACCCTGTCTGTGCCCTGATGCTGTGCCAGGAACCACACCTGAATTTTCGTGCGACTCACATTAGGAACCCAGAGCAGATGCTCTATTGTCCCTCTCAGGGAAGCATAGGATGTCTCACTCGAGGGGTACAGATAAACTAACGGGCTAGCGAGGTGAATGTGCTTGCTTCAGTAGCATGGAGACATATGTTCAGTTCCCTAGCACCCACATAACAGCCAGGCATGTGCCTTAAATGTTGATACTGTGGAGAAGACAAGAGGGTCTCTGGGGTCTACTGGCTAAGTCAGTTTAGGTGAACTGGTGAGTTCCAGGTTCAATGACAGAGACTGTCTAAAAAAAATAAGGCCAGGAAGTGAATGAGGAAAAGCATGCGCACACATGTGCATGCACACATACCACACACACACACACACATATGCACACACACACACACACAAGGAAAGGCTGGGAAATGAAGTTCTATACACACACATACAAAACATACACACACATACCCCTCCCCCGCAACAGAGGTCATAGACACACACACAAAATAAATGTGAAAATAACAAACAGCTCTGGAATTTCCTTAAAAACTGACCAGCAAGATGGGTTAGAGGGTAGAGTTGTTTGCAGCCAAGCCGGATGACCTGAGTTTGATCCCTAGGAATCAAGGGGCAGAGTGGAAAAATTGTTGACCATAGATGTTGTTAGACTTGTGCGTGCGCACTGGCATGTGTGTACACATCCTGCCCCAGATGGACAGCAAATGCAATATAAATAAATAAATAAATAAATAAATAAATAAATAAATAAGTACCAGGTGTGTGCTGTAGCCTTTGGCACTTGAGCGTGTGGAAGCAACTCTTTTAAAGGTCCCTCTTGTGCCTTGGCCTCTTGACTTTGTGGGGACAGTCTTCGCGTACTATAGTGCCTGGGAGGAGCCAGGCAGGATGCTGAGCAAGGCACAGTAATGGAAGGGACAGAAAGTGACACTTCCATCCTGGCTTGGGAGTTTAGAACTTGGGGACTCTGTGCTTCAGAGCTCAGCCACTCAACTTCTTACTGCCTCAGTTTCTCCCCTAAGGCAACGGAGGTGGGGGTGAGGGAGTAATTGCTGTGTTGATGGAAGGGACAGCCTCACATAGAAGACTGTGCTGTTCATACGTAAGGTAATAGTGTGTGTCCTGGGTCACGCAGATGAACCCCCTGCCCTTTATTCTGACCCTCTCCCTCCTAACTCTCCCTTTTTCGCAGACCTGGTTTGAATGTGAACTGTCCCCCACAGGCTCGTGTGTTTAGACACCTGATCTGCAGCAGGTGGCGCTGTTGGCAAAGGCTGCAGACTCTTCAGGAAGTAGAGCTTGTGTGGAGGAAGTGAGTTATTGTGGGCGGGCCTTGCAGTTCCCTAGCCTGGTTCTGTTTCCTGTTGACTCTGTTTTCCTACTGGAGGTGTACTGCGGCCAGCCGTCGGCTGCCAAGCATCCTCACCAGGATAGACCAGATCTCTTAAATTGCAGTCAGAGCAAACCCTCCCTTAAGATGATGATTGTCAGATGTTTTTGTCACAGGGATGAGGAAAGTAACAAGATTGGAGTCCAAGTTAAGCTACGGCTGCAGAGAACACTCTTGCTTTCCGAGCCTTAGCCTGAGCACGCCCTGCCCACCTTGTAAACAAATGCTATCCAAGAGTCAGCCCCATACCCCATGCTAGCCTAATTCTTGTTACGTACAGTTTGCCTTTCCCCACTGCGTAGAAAAATGCTTCAATACTCTCTTTGTCTTATCTCATTCTTGCTGTCCAGAAATTCCATATAACAGTTCATTATCAAAACTAGTGAGGATAGGAGCTGAAGGAGTCTTCAGAGTGAGGCAGGAACCTGGAGGCAGGAGCTGATGCAGAGGCCATGGAGGGGTGCTACTTACTGACTTGCTCCCCATGGCTTGCTCAGCCTGCTTTCTTACAGATCCCAGGACCGCCCGCCCAGGGATGTCTCCGCCCACAGTGGGCTGGGCCCTCCTCCATCAATCACTAAGAGAATGTGTTACAGTTGGATCTTATGGAGGCATTTTCTCAATTGAGGATCCCTCCACTCAGATGGCTTTAGCGTGTATTGAGTTAATATAAACCAGTCAGCATGTACAGCCGTACAGACCGAGGCTGAGGGAAGTGGCTTGCCTGTGTCATGCCTGTGTTGATTTCTAGGGCCACAGAACTTGGTGCCTCAAAGCAGTGGATGTATTTATCCTATACTAGTGAAGGCTAAATCTCTGAAGTTAAGGTGCTTTTGGCACAGGTTCCAGGAGGGATCCTTCATGGTTCTGCCAGCTTCTGGTAGCTTCCCACACTCCTTGGCATAGCATTAGTCACTATGACAAAACACCCAGTAGAAGCCACTCACTGGGGGGAGGATTGAATTCTGGCTGAAGGCTTTAGAGGACTCCAGCCTATCACCCTGGGGAAGGCGTAGCAGCTAAAAGGACTTGGTCTCCAGCTCAGGAGTAGGTGGCAGTCTTCTCCCACCGGAGTGCATCAGGAAACAGTGCCAGAGCAGAAACTGGGAGGGCCATAACCCTCAATATCCCCTCCCCCGATGCCCTCCACCCGCGAGGCAACTCATGTCTTCCAGCAAGGTCCCATCTCTTGGAGATTGCCCCAAAACAGCGCCACCAGCTGGAGATCAAGTGTCTGTACATCTGAGCCTGTGGTTGGACAAGTGACACTCAAGCCACAAGTAGTATCTCAGTCTCTGCGTCCACTGTCAAAGGCCCCTCTCTCCAGAGTCTCAGTGCACCTTCTCTTTGTATCTCTTAGGACAAGGGCCATCATTTCCCCCCTTGTGTAACATGTTTTGGCCTCAAACTTGCCGAACATGACCTTGAACCCTTGGTCCCCATCTCTGCCTCCTGGGTGCTGAGATTGCCGGTATATAACTACCACACCTGGTTTATGTGGCTCTGGAGACCAATTCCTATGCTTGGTCTGTGCCGGGCAAGCACTCTGCTGGCTGGGTTACCTCTCAGCCTTAAAGATGGCCGTCATTGGATGCAAACCCTGACCTAACTTAGTACCTGGCAAATGATCCTCTTCTTGTTCCAAGGTCCTAGGTCAACCACTGGTGGGGAGACACCATTCACTCTCTTTAACTTTGCTTAGCCACAGCCAAACCCAGGAGCAGAGGCTTGACTCTCCGTGGCACCAGAGCCAATGTCCACACAGTTAACCGATATGGAAAATGGCACATCGTGTCATGGCGTCTTGAGGAACCCTAGCTCTCTTTAAACTGTTAGATATCCGGGCCCCGTGGCTGTTTTCTCTTTGCTTGGGATTGACATTACATCAAACACAGTTTTGTAAATTCCAAAGAGAAGAGGTGACATTCAGACTCACGTTAGCCTGCCTTATCACTAGACACCCCATCCATGTCCATTCACTGAGCTGTACTGCCTTCTTCTGAAGCCGCCCCCCCCCATGTCTACCTCCTGCCCAATAATGAAGCTGTTATAGTGGCCTTCAGAGCTGCAAGGGGGAGCGGGGGAGGTAGGCTTTAAGATGATGTAACACGTGGACTGGAGAGATGGCTCAGCGGTTAAGAGCACTGACTGCTCTTCCAAAGGTCCTGAGTTCAATTCCCAGCAACCACATCTGATGTCACATGTGATGACAACTCACAATCATCATCTGATGTCCTCTTTTGGAGTGTTTGAAGACAGCCATAGAGTATTTACATATAATAAATAAATCTTAGGTGGGCATGGTGGTGCACACCTTTAATCCCAGCACTTGGGAGGTAGAGGCAGGCAGATTTCTGAGTTTGAGGCCAGCCTGGTCTACAGAGTAAGTTCCAGGACAGCCAGGGCTACACAGAGAACCCCTGTCTTGAACCCCCCCCCCCCCAAATGATGTGACACTTCAGGACAGTCATGCATAAGATGAGTTACAATGGGGGAGAAAGAGAGTTTGAGTCTACAGGCATGCTTTGCCAGCTCGAGAGCAATTGATTCTGGAATAAGGTTACGGGGCGGTTCTGTGAGCCCACCCCACAAACTCACATGAGCTCTTCCTCCCCATAGCTTGTCTGAGGTCTTATGAGGCTTCTGTTAGAATCAGGGGGACCTGAGTTGGAAGCTCAAGGCTCTTATTCGTGGTTGTGCAGACAAGTTAACATAAAACCTCTGGGCCTTTGTTTCTCTTCCGAGATAGCGTCTCATGTAGCCCAGGCTGGCTTCAAACTCTCGACATAGCCAAGGATGACTTTGAACACCTGATCCTCCTGCCTCAATCACAGAAGTGCTGGGGTTATAGGTGTGCATTCCTATGTCTTGTTTGCTGGAGGATCAAACCCAGTATGCAAGGTGATCCCTCTACTGCCTGAGCTATGGGCCCAGGGCCTGAGCCTTGGTTTTTAACCCTATATTATATGAGTGTGGTGCCTGCAACAGAACAGCACCAGAAGCCATGGTTGCTTCCTCTTCCTTGTGGGGCTTAATCAGAGGGTCACCACGTCATCTCCTGGTAGTGTGGGCAAGGCTGTGAGTCATGCTCGCTCTCCCCTTCACAGCGGGACTGACTGCTGGGTACTCAGTGTCCCTATGATCTGACCCTGTCCTGTCCTCACCTGCCACCCGCGTCAACACGGCCCTAGTCTTTGTTCCTGGCATTCGTGAGAGCGGATGCCATTAGCTGATGCGGGCTCTCCAGCACAGGCTCCGCGTCTCTGCCGTTCTTTCTGTGTTTATGCTATGTGGATGCTGAATGACGTTGGGTGACAAAGGTGCGTGACAGGCGTCGGGTGAGGCAAGATGCTTCTTCCACCTGCCTTGATCAGCAAAGGGAAGGCCGTGTGACCTTTCCTGGAGAGAAGCCTGCATGCAGCCAGAGCTGGATACGATGGAAGTGACGACCAGGGTGGGTCTCCGGCTTCTTCATCCACAGAGTCTGAGTCCTTCCAGGTTAGGGACACCGCATGAGTGTGTGAGTTTTTTCATTGTTCATAGAATCTGTTTTCCACTCAGGTTGAGATGCATTATGGGAGCACGGCAGTTAGGCAAGATTAGCATAGGAGCAGCTGAGTCCTCAGGGGTGGGCGAGGGAGCTGGCTCAGTGGGACAGTGTTTGCTGCACAAGCATGAGGACCTGAGGTCAGACCCGCAGCATCCATGTAAACCAGCTGGATCCAGCATGAGAACATGTCTGTAACCCCAGTGCTGGGAGAGGCAGAGACAGGAGGATCCCTGTGGCTCACTGGCCTGCCAGCCTTAGCCTAGCCAGTGAGCTCAAGGCTTAGTGTGAGTTCCTGCTTAAAATGAGATGGAGGAGTGATAGAGGCAGAGGCTGATGCTGACCTCTGGCCTTGATATACATATGCACTCTGACACACAGACCCACATGTGTGCATGCACACACGCACCCATGCATGCACACATACACATGCATGCACACACTTGCATGCACAAATGCATACATGTGTATATGCAGACCCTCATGCACAACACACCCATGCATGCATAAATACATACACATGTATACACATACCCATGCATGCACAAATGCATACACACATGCATACACACACCCATGCACACACAATGCATACATACACCCATACATGCACTAATGCATACACCCATGTATGTATACCCTCATGCACACATACACCCATGCATGCACAAATGTGTATACCTAGACATACACATGCATACACACACACACACACATACACACACACACACACACACCTAGGCATTTAGAGAGGAACATCTGGCTTCCATGGCCAGAACTCAAAGGATGCATCAGGGAACGATCCTGGGAAGATGACCTAAAGGTAGCATGCAGCCAAGCATGGCCCCAGTGTCCTTCACTGCTGTGACAGACACCTGGCAGAAGACACTCACAGGAGGAAGGCTCACAGTTTCAGGAGCTTTCAGTCCATGAAGGCCAGAATTCATGGCTCTGGGGGGATCCAGTCTCTGCAATGGAAGCACGAGGTGGGTGCCACAGTTCAGCTGGCAAGAAGCAGAGACTGGGATACAGAACACAGGCTCAGACACTCAGCGGTCCATCCCCAGTGACCCAGTGACCCAGTGACCCAGCCCCAGCAGAGACTGGGATACAGAACACAGGCTCAGACACTCAAAGGTCCATCCCCAGTGACCCAGCCCCAGCAGACATGCCTTACATCTCAAAGGTTCCACAACCAAACAGTGCCACCCTCTGGGAACCTAGGGATTGAACACACCATGAACTTGCCGGGGAATATTTCCCCTGGAAGTCATGGTATGGAAGGCTTCCTCATGTTCTCGCCCCGCCCACTCCCACCCACGTGTGTGCATGTGTGCCCTTGCACACGGTGCCGGGGAGGTCGAAAGGGGCTGCTGGGTACCCTCAAACTGGAGCGACAGGCAGCAGTTGTGAATTACCATGTGGATCCTGAGACCCAAACGTGGGTCCTGTGGAAGAGCAGCAGGCAGCAGTCCTGATCACCAGTTCCTCCCCTCAGTTCTGCATTTCAGTTCTTAAGCCGTAACTTTACAAGGACAAAAGCTGTATGACCAACAAGAGTCTCCCATCCGGAGAAGAGTGACAGATCCAGGAGACAGAGAAAAGGACAAGGCCGATTGGGACCTCGTTTATAACCTGGGGACCAAGGTGAGAAGCTGGAGTCCGAAGTCTACCCAACCTCAGCTGGCTGCGGTCAGCTCCAAGGCCTGTGAGTGTGAGAACACTTTTTGTTACACAGTCTTACTGTAACCTAGCTGGCATGGGTTCCCTGGGCCATGGCTCTTACATACACACTGCTGATGAACCAGTTCCCACACATTGGCTGAGACAGTGGACTCTCTCATTTGAACTTGCCAGATGTGTCTACCCACAAACCACATGCAGACGTCTTCCTGTCTGTCTTTTTCCAGGCAACCCCTTGTAGCCTGTGTGGACAGGGCTTGGAAGAGAGACCTATGGATCGATGGTTTAAGAGGCAAGGTCTTTCTCAGTGCTCCGTCTCACCCCACCTTTCTGCTTCCTGTTAGACGAGGTGATTAAGGGCACCTCAGAGCTTTGACAGACTCCACATTCATTTGAGGGAAAGACCAAGGGATGGTGACGTGTGGGCAAAGTTCCTTATCCTAACCAGACATCCAACACTGATGTCGTCATCTAAGTGGAGGAAGACAGAAGCCCGCCAAAGCAGTGTGGGACATTTCCTCTAGGAAACGGCCTGCCTTGATGTATGGAGTGTTTGACTGTGTTAGGCACGAACACAACTTCGCTTTTCTTTTTATGAAAGTAATAAGCATTTATAAAATTCCACCCTTCTCCTAACTTATGAGCCCTTTAGCTGTAACCTTCGTATGACCTGCAGCTTATATGGACCCAAGTCATTTAAAACTCCATCCAAAGTGAAACACGTTCCAGCCATGGGGAAATTAATTCCTTTGCTCTGCACTGGTCTGGGACCTGGGGGGGGGGGGGAATCTGTGGCTTAAGGGGGGCTGGGAAAGGAGAAGAAGGGGAAGTTTGTGAATAGAAAAGAGGCTTCTAACAGGAGGGGTATTTATATGGCTGTGTTGGGGTGCTGCACAGTTCGGAAGGAGCTTGTTATAATGGCGATATATAAATCTTTGAATGGCCTCGTAAATCAGGGCATCTCGTGGAGCCAATCAGAAGCCACAAAACCCTGGCTCTTTAGAGCAGCCCTGTCGTTACTAGAAAGATCCGTGTGGCTCCTTGGAAGTGGGATCGGAAAAATCTGGCCGGGTTTGAGGGTGTGTGGAATGTCTTGGATTACTCCTCAAACATTTTAGATTTGATAAAACCCAAGACACGGTTTTCCCAGCCCCATTTCCCTTCTCCTCCGCCCGCAGTAATTATTAAACCCATGTGCACATCAAGAGGGGCTTAATCCATGTGTTTCTGATTCATTTACACTCAACTCATCAAAATATTGTTCTTAAAGGGCCGTTTGTTGTCCAAAAAGGCCTTTTTCTCCTTAGCTTGAAAGCTTAGTGTTGCAGAAGCAGGAAGCTGCCTTCTGCCAAGAGTAGATGGGTGAGCCGTCCAAGTGCCTGGGGTTTTGAAGTGTGCGCAAAGCAAATGTTCAAACAGGTTCCAGGCGGAGCCAAACTGCGGTTTCTATCACCAAGAAATCTCTAGAGAGCCGTGGGGTGGAAGTCTCTGGAATGGTATCTCTTCCCAAACCGCATGAAATTGCAGTTTGGTGGAAAACGTGACCAAACCAACAAGGTAACAAAAAGGGACGGGAGGAGAGAGGGCAAGGGTGACCTCAGGGACGAGAGACGAGGGACAAGGGACAGTTGCTTTAAAGGTCAGAAAAATCCATATGGGTGTGGAAGAGCCAGTGCCACATTTGTCTTTGGAATTTGCTATATGTAGTAACTTTCCAGGTGTACTAAAAAAGGGGGCACTTTAGCTGTCTCTTATGGAGAAAACTGAGACATGGGGAGAGAGGGATGGAGGAAGAGAGACAGAGACAGATAGAGAAACACAGAGAGAAACAGACAGGGACAGAGAGAGACAGAGACAGACAGAGAAACACACAGAGAGAAACAGACAGGGACAGAGAGAGACAGAGACAGACAGAGAAACACACAGAGAGAAACAGACAGGGACAGAGAGAGACAGAGGTAGACAGAAACACACAGAGAGAAACAGACAGGGACAGAGAGAGACAGAGGTAGACAGAAACACACAGAGAGAAACAAACAGGGACAGAGAGAGACAGAGGTAGACAGAAACACACAGAGAGAAACAGACAGGGACAGAGAGAGACAGAGGTAGACAGAAACACACAGAGAAACAGACAGGGTCAGAGAGAGACAGAGGTAGACAGAGAGGGGAAAGAAAGGAGAGTCAGAGACAAAGTGTGCACATATATAACTTTCTGGGTCATAGGTCCATGCCTGGTGTGTTTCTCAATTACTCCCCACCATATTTTTTGGGACAGGGTTTCTCATGGCGCTCCCCCATGCAGCTAGGTGGTTTCCCATCTCCTGGGCTATGGGACAAGCTCAGAAGCCTGTTTGAGCAACTCCTCCACAGTGCTTTGTTAAGGACGCTCCTTCCACTCTATGTTGGCTGAGAGACGTTGGCCAGGTGGAGGTACAGCTGAGGTGGGCTAACACAGGAAGAACAGGGTGGAGGGCGGTTCTAATGATCACTTGCCATGATCGACACTCATGAGAAACGAGTGCCAGTGGACTGTGTAGATCACCTTGACCAGTGAGCATGCACCATGGTCAGGATAAGTGAGAAACGACTTGGTCAGGAATCAGAGAGGTGCCCCTGAAAGCTGCCATAGGTTACACCCGTCTCCAAGGCCTGTAGGATAAGGGCTCAGCTCATTCTCTTGGGGTTCAAAGCTCTCTAGAATCTGGCTCAACTTCTCTGCAGTGTCTTCTCTGTTGGATTCTTGACCTGAAAACCTTTCTTCTCTCCCACAGTATGACCTCAAACCATTCCATAGGCTAGGTCATTTCTGTCCACCCTGTCCCATAATGCCTGGACTGTCACACCTTTTGTGCACCTCCCTGAGTTTCCCATCTTCTCTCTTTGAATGTCTTCAATACTGGACACTGTGTATACCCTGGTGCTATTTGGAACTAGGTGAGGCTTTATAGAAAACGCTACAGTCTTGCTTATGTAAACAAACTAGTTATTTAATTTGCTCTCAAAAGTTTATGAGCTCTCAAGATTAAGATTACTGCCATTGATAGCCTCTACCTTCAAAATGGAGGCCCTGCTCTTCCCTATCCATCCATCTTTCCCCCCACCCACCCATCCAGCTATCCACTCCTCCACTCCTCCATCCATCCATCCATCCATCCATCCATCCATCCATCCATCCATCCATCCATCCACCTATCCCACCCTGCTGTCTGTTAACCCATTCACCTGTCTGCCCATTCATCCATTCACCTACCTACTCACCACCCATTTATCCATCTTTCTATCCACCCATCTACCCGTCCACCTATTTACCTATCCACCTGTCTATCTGTCCATCCATTCACTCACCCACCACCCCATCCATCCATTTATCCACCCATCTATCCACTCATCTGTCCATCCGTTCATCTATCCATCCATCTACTCATCCATCCAATCATTCATCCATCCATCCATCACCATCATGTCCCAGAATAGCAGCTTCAGGTCAGGAAAACTTTAGCCAGCAAACTGAACAAGTGAACAAACAAAACAGCCATGTTTGCTTCCATTTCTTTGAATGGAATTCAGAACTCAATTATGCTATGACACCTAGTTATAAAGGAAGCAGAGAACTATGACCTCTCTCCATCACCAGCACCCTTAGCAACCCACTTTGTGTCTGTTTCTGAGTGCCAGTAGTCAATGGATATACCCACTTCATCTTCAAGCCTCATCACAATGTGAACAGATGTGATTTTTTTCTTGTATTTCATGTGAAATCACAGCAGTCTTTAAGAGAGGGGATGTGTCCAGTCAGTGGTGGAGATCAAGACATCAGACTATCAACTGCACTTCTTTGAGACTTTAAGGCTTGAGTGAAGTGAAAAAGAGAGGAACAGAGGATAACATGGATGTATTGGACCTAATACGTCCCAGAAACCACATCTTTAAGGATATCTCCATTTGTGCCCAATACCTGACCAGAACACTCTGGTTCCTCTCTCTGAGCACATTCTTTGGAGTTTTTAGGATACACAGCATCTTCTAAGAAGGTCCTGGTTTGCTTAGGAGATACAGAGATAGTGCCTGGTGGTCATGACTGGGAACCTCCTAATGGGATACTTGTGCACTCTCAGAGCTCACGAAAGATGGAAAGGTGGATGGATGAATGCATGGATATATGGATGGATTGGTGGACAGATGGATGGATAGGTGGGAGGATGATGAATGGATAAATGGGTGGGTGGATGGATGGATGGATAGATGGGTCAGTGGGTGGATGGATAGATGGGCAGGTAGGCAAATGGGTGGATAGGTGGGAGGATGATGGATGGGTGGGTGGATGAATGGATGGATGGATAGGTAGGAGGATGACAGATGGGTGGGTGGGTGGGTGGATGTATAGATAGATGGGTTGGTGAGTGGATGGATGGATGGATGGATGGGTGAATGAATGGGTGGGTGGATAGGTGGGTGGATGGATGAATGGATGGATGGATAGATGGGTGGGAAGATAATGGATGGGTTGGTGAATGGGTGGATGGATAGATGAATGGATGGATAGATAGATGGGTTGTTGGTGGATGGATGAATAGATGGGTTGATGAATGGGTGGGTGGATGAATGGATGGATGGATGGATTTTATACAGAGCATCAAGGTCTCCATTTGATGTTTTCAGCAAGTGGTACTGTCTGAGTTGGGTGGGGTTGGCATGATCTATGATGATCTTTGGGATATCAGGCATCACCAGAGAAGTAGGAACTCATGAGGTCTCATTTTATTTTATTTGTGTGTGTTTTCATGTGGGTACACACACATGTGTGTACATACCCGTAGAAGCTAGAGGTCAGCCTGGTGTATTTCCTAATCACTCTCTATCTTATTTTTTGAGGCAGGGTCTCTCACAGTACCAAGAACACTCTGATTTGACTGACCTGGCTGACTGTCCTAGTTAGGGTTCCCACTACTGTGAAGAGACACCATGACCAAGGCAACTCTTATAAAGGACAGCATTTAATTGGAGTTGGCTTACAGTTTCAGAGGTTCAGTCCATTATCATCATGGTGGTAGCATTGCAGCTCCCAGGCAGACATGGCTCTGGAGAAGCCGAAAGTTCTACATCTTCATCCAATGGGCAAACAGAAGACTGTCTCCAGGCAGATAGGAGGAGGTTCTCAAAGCTCACCCCCATAGTGACACACTTCCTCCAACAAGGCCACACCTCCTAATAATGCCACTCCATGGGCCAAGCATATTCAAGCCACCATGCTGACCAGTGATCCCTAGGGATGTCTCTGCCTCTTCTTCACTAGAACCAGGAGCACACACTGTTACAGGTGGCTTAATTAAAACAAGAGTGGGCCCTGGGGGTGAAACGCCGGCTCTCGAGTGGCAAGCACTGTACTGTCTAAGCCATCGCACCAGCAGCTCTGGAGCTTTAGCTGTCACAGCCCCAAGTGACCCAGCCTAAGAAGGTCTTATGTTTGCCCTGCTTCTCAGATTCACAAAACCAGAGTCGAAGAAGGTAAAAGACGTGGTTGGCTGCCCGGGCACTCATGCCAACTGTTGGTTTGCTTGCGGTGGTGATCTGTCTGCCTTTGGAAGCTCCTGGGTTGGAAATATCTTGGGGCTAATGGGGGCACACTTATTTCAGGATCATCAAAGTCATATTAAAGAGGAAGAGCATTAAGCAAATCCTGCGACAGAATTAAACATGGGAAGATTAAACATCACCTTCACGTCTCCTTAGGAGGGATAACATAAAAACAAAACAAAACAACTCTGAAGTTGTTCCTCCTTCATCCTGGCCACCGCTGCCACTCTCATGTCATCTTCTTCCCTATGGGTTCTTGAGAAATGCAGGCGCAGGACATCTTACGAACGGGCTTGTTCCCAAGGTGTATTATGAGTTAGTTGGTTCACGGGGTTGTAGTCCCTTTGATGGGCATGATTCATTGTATCCACATTGGCTCTTTGTATAAACTCACTTGAAACATAGTTTCTTTGTCTACCATAAGATTGGAAACTTGATGGACACTGGGTCTGTGAGTATTTGTGTATCATATCCCTGGTGTAAGCCAGACGGAGGGGGAAGGGACAGGACAGAGTGACCCTGTGATGTGGTACCTTAGGCAACCTGAGAAGACAGAGCTGCCATCTTTTGCTTTCAGCTAGCATCTTTGTCTGACCAAGGTAAATGACGCTGGGCAAGTTATATCTCATTTGAGCTTTCATTTTGCCATCTGTGAGATGAAAAAACAGGACATAATTGTTCTCAACCAGAAGTTTATAGACCCACTGATGGGCCAAATGTGGCCCACTGCTTGCCTTTGTCAATAAAGTTTTATTTGGATCACCCCTGATAATTTGTATGCATACTGTCTGTGGTTGCTTTTAGGCTATAAGACAGACCTGAGTGGTTGCAACAGAGACTGGCATTTGTTGACATCTGAAATATTTACCATCTGGCTCTTAATGGAAAATGTTTGCTGACTCCTGTGCCTGAGCCTCTCAGTTGAGCCTGTGTGTGTATACAGGACTCAGTTCCCCTGTCTGGGACAGTGTCATTCCAACACAGCATGGAGGGTGTGGAGAACTGGGCAATAGAACAGACAGATTCTGAACTTCTGAGAGCCCCTCTCTCCCATTGTGCCACAGGAGGGTCAGAACAGGCCAGTGCCTCAGTTTGAGGATGCTAGGATGCTGCTGTTAGCATATTACCTGAGCCATTGATTATGCCGTCAGTGCACCGGTGAGCTGTCTGCAGAGTAGACACTTGGCCTCTTCCTGGACCATTCTCACGCCAGCTCTGGACCTCTCTGGACACTGTCCTTCATTGATTCTTGGAAGCATTTTTCCTTCTCATGCAAATTGCTTCACCGTCATTTTCCAGAAAGTGGCGGGCGACTGAGCCCATCTCGAGTGTGTGCATTTTTTTGCTCCGATGCACTTCTTCTCCGTTTGGGCTCCTGAATTATACATTATGCCCTTGTCAGTGCAGTTTAACTTGACCCTGGGATGCCACAGACATTTCAATAGATGGTGTGCCTTTCTCAGTTAGGCAGCCCCGATTCCCTTGCACAAATGACCTACTATGGCCTGCCAATGTCCCAGGGTCTCCATCCCATCAAAGGGAACATTGATCAGAGGGGTCCATGATCCATGTCCTCAGGGAAAACAGACCCATGGTCAGAACGTCTAGAGACCCTGAACAGTGAATGACCAGTGCTGGTAATTGCTCCTTGTTCTGGAACATTCCAAGAGCTTAATACAGAACACTCTCTTCTGCTCCCCATTAAAGCACACAGATATGACTCAGTACCGGCTACTTGGTCATGGTTTTCCTTGGGGGGACTCTGACCCTATTTGACTCTGATTCCTGGGACAGGCTCAACAAACAGCACTAGCAGACATTTCCACATCCACTCGCTCACGAGGCTTCCTGACCCGCCAGCTCTTTCAAGATCTAAATCTATGCTTTGTGCTTTGTCCTTGGCCGGGGTTGGCTATTGCATTTCTCCAAGGCTGCTAACAAAGCCAGGTGGGATCAAAGATGGGGGTAGAGGAGGAGGAGGAGGAGGAGGAGGAGGAGGAAGCATTCTTAGTTTGCATTTGGGGGGTGTCTCTATATATTTATTTTTAACTTTGAGTCTACTATCTATTCCAAAAGGTGTAAGGTGTTTTCTATAGACACATACTCCGTCTAGCACTGTGTCTCCTGGGCAGGGCTGGGGTCCTAAGTTCCCTTGGGATGCTGCTGCTGTTCCTAGTGACATACGCTTAAGGAAGACACACACATACCAAATGTATACTCTGCCTTCTGAAGCCAGTGACAGCTCCAGGCCTTGGCTGAGTGTTCATTGAGATCTTGCTTCAGCAGTCAGTCTTGGCCATTGTAACTACTTTGTAATCTGTTCTGTCCTAGAGGGAACCTGGTCTCCCTCTTTGTAGGAAGAGCAACTGACAATAGGACTTGGTATGCAAATGTATATGCAAATGAAAGATGTATGTAAATGAAAGATAATACACCCAAATAATATCAACTGCTATTTTCTGGGTGCACAATTGATTCTCTGTATATGTTAATTGGGCTGAATAGGGAAAGAGGCTAGGCAACTTCACAGGGGTGATAGTGTCCAATAATGCTTTTGGATCTCTTTGTTTTTAAATTTTGTTTTTAATTTATGAGTGTGTGTGTGTGTGTGTGTGTGTGTGCATGAGTATCAGTAACTATTAGGGTCAGAAGAGAGTCTGGGATTCCCTGGAGCTGGGGTTGAGGGTGATTTCAAGCCTCCACATAGATGCTGGGAACTGAATTCAGGTCCCCCCTCCCCCCGCCCCAAGAGCAGGAGACTTTCTTAACTGCCAAGTCATCTCTCTGACCCCTGCTTTTGCTCTCTTAGATCTAGCAGGATCTAGGGGTGCCTGCTACCTTGCTGGTGATCTTCTTACTTGGTACAAGGAGTTCCCATAGAGATCTCTGTGGTCCAACAGGGTCAGCAGAGTCTCTGCTAGGAGATAATGTAACCGGAAGCCACAAGATGAGTTTGTGTGAGATGCCATAAAAGGTATCACACACTGGGTGGCCGGAGCAACAGAAATTTGGTCCCATACAGTGTTAGAAGCCAGGCAATTAAGATCAAGATACCAACAGGTTTGTCTTATGTCAAAGCTCTCGTCTCTTACTGTACCTTCAAATCTGTTTTCTTTTCATACATGTGGGTGAATGAATACCTGTCCTATGGGATCACGGAGGACCCCATTTAACCATAACTACCTTCAGACAGGCTCTTGGTCAGATGGACTAATACTGGCTGGAGGCCTTCAGTATGTGAACTGAAGGAACGTGATTCAGTCCATGCACTTGGATTTAAGAAACTCAGGCTTCCTTGGGATAACTAGTTCAAGGTAAATGGGGTCCTGATGGGAACATAAGAAGAAAGGCAGGAGAGCTTCCTGGTGGAAGGGGCTTTAGTCTTAAGGCTAGATGCTACATCAAAGCAATCCCTCTGCACTCAGGAATTCAAGGATATCAGCCTCTCCTGCTCTCTCTCTTCTGACTATATTCTTGCTCTGCAACCAACATAATTTCCCTCTCTGGAGTCTTTTCATCTCTTACCTTAGTTACTTTTTAAAAGAACCCCTCAGTGTGGGCTGGGGAGACGGCTCAGTGGTTAAGAGTACCGGCTGCTCTTCCAGGGGATCTGGATTCAATTTCCAGCACCTACATTGAATGTCTCTCAACTGCCTTTAACTCCAGGTGCAGAAGATCTGACGCCCCCTTCTGGCCTCCCAGGGAAATGCACTCACAATGTGCCCCTCTTGCATGTGTATTTTACTAAAAAATGCGAAACAAATCTGAAACACACACACACACACACACACACACACACACACACATGGGGATGCACCCTTCCACCCCCACCTGAGGTTTTCTGTGGAATGTTTTTTACTTTCGGGCACCCTGTTCCCGAAAGCAGCACGGTCAGGAGGCCCTTCCTGAGCCCCTGTATCCAGACTGTGGGGATTTTTTCCCCCCTCACAACAAAGTGAAAACCTTAGCTGCAGAGCTCGGTGACATCTCCCAGACAGAATGCATCTGTGTGAAAGACAAGTCTCCTGTGTGCCCTTGCCACCAGTACTAACGCCATCATGACAGTTTGATCATGCTGCACTATCGAAGGGAAGCAGACCCCCCAGGACCCCTTATTGGAAGGGCTCTCCTTGTAAATGCTGGATATACCGTGTGTGCACAGTGGTTTTGTGGGGGCGGCTGGAGGAATGTGTGTGTCTCTCTCCTGGCACCTGCCTCTGGTTCTGGTTCTGGCTCCTTCATAGACTGTCACCATTGGCAGATGAACGTCAAAGATACTTTTAGAAGCCTGATGCCCTTTCTCCTTGTACAGGGTGTACACCAGAGGTAACGGGAGAGCTGGAGTGCTTAGCTGATTCCATTAAACACCTCGTTTCTCTTACTGCTCTGTGTGTAATCTTAAAAAGTGTGTGTGTGTGTGTGTGTGTGTGTGTGTGTGTGTGTGCATGTGCCCATGTATATTACCTTAATCCCTTGAAATAAGGTCTCTTCTTGAACCTGGAGCTAGGATGGTAGTCAGTAAGTCCCAGCCATCTCCCTGTCTCCATTTTTATTTGGGCCTTAGGTTACAGGCATGTGGGACCCTACCTGGCTTTTTACATGGGCGTTGGGGATTTGAACTCAGGACCTCGTGCTAGCTCAGCAAGCACCCTTACCTGCTAAGCTTTCTTCCCAGTACCATATTGTATCATCTCAATCAAGTTTAAGCTCTTCTCTGCTTTTGTAGGGGAAGATGAGAGATGTTCAAATTAAAGTCTCTGCCTGCCCAGAGGCTGGGGGAAAAACCTGCAAACACTACAGACTGATTCCAGCACTGCTTAAGGGTACCCAGAAAAGTGTACATCTCAGAATCTCCTCTTTAAGCAGCGGGAGGGGCAATCCTCCTAAGTGATGGCTAGCAGGTGGAACATCTTGGGATCCCTGTGGCCGGCCCTCTGGGTCTATAAATCTGCAATGGACCCTGAGTTCCGCGTTCTTAATCAAACTCGTTTCCCTTATTAATCTCCAGGAGAGGCAGAGATTTATAAGCAGCCTTGGAAGATGAAATTCATTTCAAAAACCCATAAATGAAATCCAAATCAATTGGCCACGATACTTCCCTCGCTCATGTCCTGTGTCACGCTGATCTTTTAACTTGATTGTTCTATTACCAAGTATTCACTTAAAAGCCTTGGCTGGGTCCCGAGCATGGCGGCAGCGATGTGAATACTGGTTAGTACTGTGCCGGAGGCCGAGCTTTTAGATGGCTGCCACTGGAAAAGGATGAACTGAGAAACAGTGAGGGGGACAGGGTGGGGGGCACCTGGTGTCAGGGTTTACTGTGCTCAGGGGACCTGGGGACTGTGGGGGCTGACGGAAATGCAGCTTTCTGGGTCCCGCTCACACCTTGTCCAGTCAGTATCTCTGTGGCTGAAGCTGATAGTTACGGGGGTGGGGATGGGGTGGGGATGGGGTGGGGATGGGGTGGGGGTGCAGTGAAGTTTGCTCTCAGCCCATTGCCAGTAAGAGGTGGAGTGAGGGATCACACCAACACAGCCTGGTGTGGGCTGCTGGTCTGCTTTTGTTTCAAGGATCAGAGGACACGAAGGAGTCTCCCAGACTTCACGTGATGGAGACAGGTTTCGATGTGGGGTTGGTGGGGTTAAGGGGCAGGACCATGGATGAATTCAGTCCATGGAGGACCCATGGGAGGACCCGTCACTGTAGGACTGGCTATACTGGCAGAGCAGCTCTCCCTAACACGGTGCTGTCTGCCTATGCCATGAAGGTACAGATGCCAGCTTTTAGACAGACCTGTGAGCCGAAGAATTTCTTTATAGATTACCCAGCCTTGGGTATCTTGCTATAGTAACAGCAAGAAGACTAAGAC
Organism: Apodemus sylvaticus; assembly: GCF_947179515.1. Classification (NCBI taxonomy): domain Eukaryota; kingdom Metazoa; phylum Chordata; class Mammalia; order Rodentia; family Muridae; genus Apodemus; species Apodemus sylvaticus. Next base: position 50,259,614 of record NC_067493.1, on the reverse strand, counting down.
AACAGAGGATCCACTGTTAAACGGCTATGTCTGGGGCTGGAGAGACGGCTCAGTGGTTAAGAGCACCGGCTGCTCTTCTGAAGGTCATGAATTCAAATCCCAGCAACCACATGGTGGCTCACAGCCATCTGTCATGGGATCCAATGCCCTCTTCTGGTGTGTCTGAAGACAGCTCATATACGAAAAGCAAAACAAAAACAAACAAAAAGCCTGCTGTGTCTGGTCAAGCCACAGATAACTAGTAAGCTATGAATGGCCCTCTTCACTTGGGCTGGAGACATGAGGGAGAGGAAGAGACCAAATCCGGTGAAGGAGACTGATTTACAGAGACACAATACAGTGGCTAAGGTGAGAGAGGCAGTGGGTTTATAGACAGGAGGCTGAGGGTGACTAATGCTGTGGGTGACTAATGCTGTGATGAAAAAAAAATGAACAAAAGCAACTTGGGGAGGAAAGGGTTTATTCAGCTTACACTTCTATATCACTGTTCATCACTGCAGGAAGTCAGGACAGGAACTCACACAGGGCAGGAACCTGGAGGCAGGAGCTGATGCAGAGGCCATGGAGGGCGCTGCTTACTGGCTTGCTTCCCATGGCTTGCTCAGCCTGCTTTCTTACAGAACCCAAGACTACCAGCCCAGGGAGGGCCCACCCTGTCAATTGTTAATTAAGAAAATGCCCTGCAGGCTTGCCTATAGCTTGATCTTATGGTGGTGTTTTCTCAATTAGGGTTCCTTTTCCTCAAATGGCTTCAGCCTGTGTCTCACAAGTGACATAAAATTAGCCAACACAATGATGTGCTGGGGACCCACCAGGTGCCCTTGTTCTTAGCCTGGCGGGAGGCAGAGGGAGCTGGCGGGAGCTGAAGCACTGGGCACCGGAAGGACCTAAGCCATATGGAATTTAAAAACATAACACCCTAAGAGGGCTGTTGAATAGTCTGGCAGTCAGAGAGAGCCTTCCCCACCCCCCACACCCCAGAACTTCAGAACCCAGAGCACAAAAGGCCCATTCAGAGAGTTCAAAGGTGAAGGGAGATATCTCCAAACTGCTTCACCCCTGGCCAAACATGAGGAAATCCTCTCTGGAGACACAGGGCTGCAGTAGCTCCCAGTGAGGGTCATGGGTATCCAGCAGCTGCCGGGAGGGACGAGGCAGGTGGCTGTTCTGCGGATGCCCATACTGATAGCCACGAAGCTTGGCAGTTGGTGCTGACGCTATGGAGAAGCAGGGTGGAGGCGGGGGACCCACATGCCTGTCTCTTCTTACCCAAGCCTTGGTCCTTCCTGGTCTAGGCACACAGCTACGAGAGTGCAGCCACAGCCTGGGGCAGATGGAGGACATTCTATCAGGGGGAAGCTAAGAGCAGGAGACGGGGTGGGGGAGGACAAGTGTCAGGCCCTGCTAATGGGTGCCACCTGGTGACCCCTTGGTGACAATAGTGGCATAAGCCTGATAAAGTCTTGCGAAGTCAGGAAGCACCCTGTGTTTTCAGGGCCATTTTGTCAGCATGGGTTCAAAGTGCAGATTGCTTCTTGAGAGTGTAGGGTGGAGGTGTGAGCATCTGGGGGAGGGGAGGGGAGGGCTGGGCTGGCTGACTGCTGTTGCCTCTGTTGGAATGCTGGCTGGCACACTTCCAGCAGGAGGGTCCCCACCATCTCAGTGACACAAGGCTCTGGATCAAGTGTTCTATGAGCCAGTCCTTGTATTATCCTGGTCTTCTATGACCTCATACAGGGACGGGACTCTCGTCTTTCCAGCTACGGTGGCTTTCTTACAGGGCCTGACTGCACTAGCCAAATTCCTGCCTCAGGACCTTTGCACTGGCTGTTCCATCTGAACACTGAGACACACTTCTGTACACCCACTCACCTCTGCGAGAGTCGCTCTGACCATCCTACTTGATCTCGAAGATACCCTCATCTTTGTATCGCTCTCATAATTTCCTCTACTGTGTTCTCTACACACCCATACGCCTAGTTTTGAGCACTCAAAGATGCTGTTTTGAAAGTAGACACTCAGTTAGTGTTAAGTGTCTGAGTGACCTAACCCTATTTTATGAATGAGAAAACAGTCTCGGAGAGGGTAGGTCACTAGCCCCAGGCCACACAGGGCTGCCCAGGTGAACATCCATTCCAGCAATTTCCATGCACTTCCCTGGGTTGTTCTGTAAATGCAAAAGAATGAGGAGCCAGGGGGATTGTTAGCTTGTCCAGGGTTGATCTCTGAGAAGCAAAGAAGTCATCTCTTCCAGATCCGGGGTCACACACAGTTTCTGTGAGGCTCAGTGGTTGGTGCCCTTTAAGCTAGTGAAGGAGGGGGAGGGGAGGGGACAGCAGGGAGGGGTGAGACTCCACAGGAGGCACAGCGCTGACTGAAGGGTGCCTGCAGTGCAGGGATTGGCCCACAGAGAATCAGAGTTCAGAGGCTTGTCCTCACCCTATTGAGTGTCCAAGCTACCAGAATGAGGGTTTGTCATTCCTGGTAGCTGCTGGGGCAAGTATGGGGAAGGAGGGACAGACAGACAGACAGACAGACAGATGTTGGGAAACGGTCCTGGTGCTCCTAGATCCAGCCATTCCCGAAACCCAGCATTTCTCCCCTTTTGCCCAGGTCACATTTGACTGATGTCACTCAAAAGGCTTTTCAGTCCAAATAGGCTTGGGATTGAAGTCAGGGACACAAAGAAGTCCCACGGGGAAATGTCACCAGCAGGAGCATGATGATGTCAAACGCCAGGCAACAGATATGAGCCACACCCAAAGTCGCCTTAGAGCAAGCAGCTTACGTGAGGTTCCCTGGCATCCCTCTAAATGGTGGTGAGGTGGAAGACCCATGATTCCCTGCACCTGCTGATGCTGACTGGCCCTCCCTGCCCCCAGAGGCCAGTCTGTTAAAGACTTGGAGACCAATGTGTGACTCCTTTGGGGTGGTGTAGGGCCTAGAGGGAGGAAGTTTTGTCATTGGGGATGTGTCCTGGAAGCGGCTGTTGAGACTTAACCTTTCCTCTCCCTCCAAGTGTTTCCAAGCATGGGGGTTGTGCTGACCCCCTCCCCCCAACACGTGCCCAACCACTCCCTCTGTCACCATGATGCACCCCACCCACTCCCTCTGTCACCATGATGCACCCCACCACTGGCCTGAAACAAGGCAAACAGTCCCTGGAATTGGGCACAAAACCAAACCTTTGCTTTCAGTAGGTTGATGGTCTCCAGTGTTTTTGTCACAGTCGTGGAAACTGAGCAACACTATGCAAATGTAACACACCTCGTTACAACTTTTCCTCCACAAAAAACTCTGTGTCTCTTGGTGTTCTCCAAAGCTACATTGGTCAGCCCCTCCGCCTCAGGCTAGACTTCTGCTGTCTTCTGAATGCATCCTTCTGTTTCCCGATTGGTAGAGCAAGCCGGCAGACTAATTCACACTAAAGATGGCTAACTGCAGGAGGTGTAAGCCGGACATGTTTAGTTGAAAAAAACAAAAAACAAACCAAAACAAAACAAAAAACCAAACACTCTAGTTTCAAGATAGAAAAGAGTTGAAACTGTTCCGGCCGTGGGAAGATTTGAAGTCATTCTCTTTGAGGGGAGAAGCTCACCAGCAAGGCTGATCACTAATTCTATGGCGCTGTCTTTAGCCCCATTCTTTGGAGGGGTTTCTTAGACTATGCGCTGAGGACAATGTAAGAGCACCCGCTCCATAGCGGGCCTCTTCCTGGGCACCGGGAGCCTAGAATAGCCTGGCGCTGGACCCCAGGTCCTCCTCCCTCAGCAAGGACACTGAGGACGGACGGACGGAGCCTGGCCTGTGGCGGGAGATTTTCCACCTCTCACCTGATAAGCTCATCTGCTGGACCTGTTTTCAGGAATCAGATGGTCCTATCGGCCTAGGCGGACGGTGATGGAGACACGGAGTTAATGCATTGCTGGCTGGGACCCAGGCTCTGGCGGCCCATTCCTCTCGGATTCCTCTGTAATCAGCTAAATTAGCCCATTGGCAGAACAGCTCATCAGGGGGGCGGCTGGAGCGGGAGTGATGGACGGTCACCTTTTCAAACAGCTAGGACTGGGGGATAAATGGGCCATTTACTCATGAGGCTGCAATCGAGTGTTTTCCTGGAGTCAATAATTCTCCTTCCTTGCCTTCTTCTTTCCCGGCCCTGTGAGGACAGAGGCCCAAACTATGCAAGCCATGGGGATGTCCTGAGATTCAGGGCAAACCGGCGCCATATTGGCTGGGCAGTCAGGGGCAACTGTGCAGCGGAAGTGGCTCCCAACTGGAGGAGCAAACCGGAAATGAGGAGCTGACCGGAAACGAGGAACTGCGGTTAGTTCCTACGTTCTCCCTGGTTAACAACCTTGTCCATGGTTCTCCCTAAAGGCTATACTTGGGAATATGTCAGTAAGAAAGCGATTCTTCTGGAAGTTTCTAGCATATGCTTGATAAAGTCCAAGAGATTCAGGCGGGGGTGGTGGTGGTGGTGGTGGGGGCGGGATGGAGCTAAGAAGCCATGATTGACACCAGGCAAGCAAGCTTCTCAATGCTCACACCCGGGGAGCTCTGAAAGCTAGTTAGAGGAATCACAAATAGAGGCCCGTCCCTGATGTATACACATTCTGGTGACTGTCTCCAAGGCAGGGTTAAGAATGGCTGAAGCACCGTGCCATGCATGACAGCATTGGAAAGAAGCGGCTTCCTGAACGCAGAGTAGTCACAGTCCAAGAAACTTGACTCAAATTGTTTCATATCACCATGGAAGAGAGTAGATTTTTTTCCCCTAATAGCACACTGTTTATTACTATAATGAACACGAGACAATTACACACAGAGGTAAGCGCTGTGGGTCTGTTTGGTCCCATGTTGTTCTTCTTAGACCTTTCCATTGAGAGGGATGGGTTCACATCATAGGCTAGAGTGTCTATTTTCTAATTTTTATTTTATTTACTGTGTGTGTGTGTCTGTCTGTGTGTGTGTGTGTGTGTGTGTGTGTGTGTGTGTAACTACAGCCCACATAGGTTCTCCGATGGGTCTTGGAATCTAACTCAGGTTGTGAGGCTCATGTGACAAACATTTGTACCCTCCTCTGAGGCACCCTGATCTCCTTCAGGGTCTTAGAGTCATCCTGGATGCCATCTTGCCTACAGGTGTCTGTGGCTTCTTGGGGGTAAAAGATAAAAAGATGATTTGGGGGATATTTAGAAACTTTTTCTTTGGCCTTAATTTTAAATATTCTTAAGCTTTTACACATAGAAAGCAATTTAAAACAACAGCAAACGGGGAAAAACAAAGCTGTTTGTTTGTGGTGAATATTTATCAAGGAGAGTTTGGCACAATGATGAGCTTCCTAAGAAATAGGTCCCAGGGTCAAATGTTTGCCAGAGTCCACTGAGCATACCAAAGGCTAAGAAAACCGATGCAACACCGTTGAAAGCACTTTATTACAAAATACGCAATGACCACCACACAAATACAAAGCAGATTTCAAGGAAGGGGAGTTCCCAAAACATGAAAGGGTGCGTGAACCATCCCCTGGCGTTCAGGCAGCAGGAGCTGCCTGTGTATTTTGCCCTCCTGGGGGAGAATTCACTTACTTCTCCCATGGCCACTGCTCATCCACAGAAGACAGGATTGCACAGACACACTGCGGTGAAATTCTGACTTTGCCAGGAACTGGGAGCCGTTGGGCAAATACCTTGAAGTCTCTGAGCCCTGGCTACAGCCTGTACTGAAGGGCATTGATCTCTACTCACTGTAAGGATTCCTGTGAGAGATGAGATGAAGAGAGGATTCGTCTCTCATACAGTCTGGGATGCTTGCAGTTGCCGCCTGCATTGCTTCTCCCGGTGCCTGAGAGACCCGACTTCACATGCTCACCCCTTCAGTTAAACAGGACACGGGATGCAGGGCTGGATTCAGGGGGACCTCACTGCGATTCCTGTGTGATGGCAGCCTGGCAGTGGCCGTGCTGGGGCCCACCTATGAGACTCGGGGAACACACACTCACCCTGGAGAATGACAACTGTGCTCTGTGTGTGTGTGTGTCTGTCTGTCTGTCTGTCTCTCACTAACTCTCAGGGTCCATGGCTGTGAGAAATTCCAGCATCCAGTGTTTCCTTTGGGAAGCCCTTCCTTTACAGCATTATATAAGAGTCAGGAACGGGATGTGGCTAGTTGCTGCGCTAGAGCACTTGCCTAGCATACAGGAAGCCCTAGGTTTAGTCTTCAGTATCATATAGCCCAGAAATAGTGGTGCACACCTGTGGTGCCAGCTTAGGGAGACAGGAGGATCACAAGTTCAAGGCCACCCTCAGGTCTGTAGGGATGTGAATCTTGACGGTCTCTCCTTGATGGTAATTCTCCAGGAGTGCCAGAGCAGAGAGATTGTCACATGTTCTCCGAGACCTTCTCTGAACACAGAGATGCTGGGTTCCTTACATGCGCCAGAAGCATTCTCTTGGTGGTGTACATCAGACCCTCGGAAACTGGAGTTAGAGGCAGTTGGGAACTGCTTGCCAGGAACCAAACTAGAGTCCTTTACAGCCGTAACCACCAGGCTGCCTACCCAGCTGCAGACACACCTTTTAAGCATTTCACCTTCCCTGTATCATCATGTCACACACGGAAGGAACATGTGCCTGGCCTGACTCTTTGTCCCCTTACAGTACAGATGAGCCAGCCAGGGCTCTGAGGGGACAAGAAAACCCCCTCTGTTTCTTCGTGACCTCGGTTGAAGACATGAATTCTAGTTTCCCCAGTATAAAACCTTTAGCTGCTGATGTACACACAAGTATATGCGCTTCTGTCCTATAGGTCCCTCTGCTCACTCCGTCTGAGCCTCCTTCTCCCTTAAGTGTACACACATCCTGAATCCCCTTCCCTGGCCTGACCTGCCGCTGTATCTCATCCTCAGTGGCTGTGTCGGTCCATTATAGGGGTAAACATAATTTACTGTACCACTTCCACTCTGTAGGCATTTAGGTAGCTCCGTCCATCCATCCGTGTCTCCTTCCCGTTGTCCCTCCTGACCTCACAAGGGCTGGGCTGCCTCCAGCTCCCTGGTTTGTCAGAAGTAGCAGCTCCATCAATCTAAGCCATGTGGTCTTTAAAAATACATAACCCCCAAAAATCAGGCTCCATTAAACAAACTTATAAAATATGAATGGGACATTTACCCTGCCCTCATCCAACGGCACAGGGGTCAGCTCCCAGGGCATAGGGATTGGAGAATTTGAGATTGGTCGCTGAGTATTTAATATGATAGGGGTCACCCTGCTAGAGATGGGCCTTTGGTCCAACTAAATTGTACAACACAGGTGGAAATGACAACAGTACTTAGCTCACCATGAAGAGCTATCAGTGTGTGTGTGTGTGTGTGTGTGTGTGTGTGTGCGCGCGCGCGCGCGCGCGCGCGCATGCTTGCACATGCCTGTCTGTCTGTCTGTCTGTCTGTGTACATCTGTGATCATACATGCCTGTAGAAAAACTTCATACTAGCTGGGCAGTAGTGGTGCACACCTTTGATCCCAGCACTTGGGAGGCAGAGGCAGGCAGATTTCTGAGTTCAAGGCCAGCCTGGTCTACAGAGTGAGCTCCAGGACAGCCAGGCTACACAGAGAAACCCTGTGTGGAAAAAAAACAAAAATAAATAAGAAAAAAAGAAAAAATAGAAAACCTCACACTAAATCCAATGAGTTTAGCAGGTACCCGCACAGGGCTGAAGGTTCAAGGTTATGGCCAGAAAAGCCCACCATTTTCTCCAAACAACTGGGCCACTGCTGGCTTGGTGACTCTTGGACACATCACTCCTCCTCTGTGCCTTCACTACTTTTCTTGGAAAACAGAGGTGATGATTCCTGCACACTGGGTGGGTGGCTGTGAGGTCTGAGTATGTCTTACAGGTAAGACATGAGGCCACCAGCCTAGGGATGGCCACTGTTGTGGGTGAGTCGGCACAGACTGCTCTCAGTCTTTCAGAGTTATGGCCACCGGAAATGCTGTACCAGACAGAAGGATTGGCGAGCCACCGCTGTTTCCTGCAGCCACCCTCCACCCCCTACCCTGAGTACTTACGTCTAGGACATTCCACTTATTTTTCTCTGTGGATGCGGGTGTTCTCTGACACACACTGTGCACTATTTTGCACTGGAAGTGATTTCACAGCATGAGTCTCTTGATTGTTTTATAGCTTGATTTTACTTTTATTGAACATATCCCCTGCCTCAGTCAGTGCTAGGACTCTGCTTCTGATTACAGCTTTGGCTGCTTCCTTTTTGGTTTCTATCACACACAGTCTTCCCATTATTGCTGACTTGCTGGTGGTCACCAGTTCTCAGGATTCCCACCCCTCATCCCCTGGGCCTCAGAGTTAGGAAATTCCATTTCTCAGCAACTTCTCACTGTTTGATATCCTGAATCCTGATACCCTGTCTCTGACTAGCTTGTGAGGCTGAGAAACTTACCACCAGAAGGGACTTGTTAGCCTTCAACTCTGAAATGTTCCCTAGAGGCTCCTATTTTCAGGGTCCCTAGCTGGCATTTCGAAGGCATCAGGAGGAACCTTTAAGAGGCCAGGTTGGAAGAAGTAGGCCTCTAGGAGCAGGCTCTGAGGATTGCCCCTCCCCTGCTTTCTTGTCTGTGGTGATGGAGAACTCACAGCCACCCTCTCCTGTGAACACCTCTGTGACCCACTATGCTGAACTCCTGACAAGCCTGAGTCAGATCTGCCCTTTAAAAGTTGCTTGGTTAGGTATTTCAGTCAGGGTGCTTTTGCAGGTGTGGGTTAGGGTTAGAGTCTGGGAGACACCTATTTGATGCTGTCAGGGTCTTGTGTCCCTGGCATGTGGTTAGACAATAGAAACAGGCAGTCTATTGAGAGAAGTTCACCCCTGGAAGCCAAAGCGGGCTTCTGAGCTGGGGAAGATGGTGCGAACGCTCAGGCACACGGCCTTTTATAACTCATGCAGCAGGCACCGTCTGTGCCTGTGTCTCCTGGTTTCTAGAAAGCTCCTCTTTTCTTGAATTTAGCCCAGGTGGGGAAGGGTTTCCAGGGCTTTTCTTTCATGGCTTTTATCTTGATGACCCATCTCCCTCTCTTCCCTCTCCTCCTGCCACTGTGGCACAAAAGCAGCCCTAAAGGCCCCCTAACCTGGAGTGGAGGTGAGGTGGCCAGTGCCTGTAGGAGCTTCTGCTGGCAGCTCTGATGGAGACCAGAATGGCCATCGTGATTAGATGACTCAGGGATTAGAGAACTTCAGAATCTGTTCCCACTCCTCCATACCTTGACCCAGGGAGAGAACTGGTGTGATCAGAGACTAAAATTTTCTCTCTAGAGGCCAGTGTGCCAGGGACGCAGTAGATGAGGGTCTCCCTCTCTCCCTAGGGTCTATATATGTTCTTATCAGTCCCTCTACAGGGCAGCCTGATATGCACTAGGAATTCTGGGAACTCTTTGGCTTACCAGGGGCACCCACAGTGCCTGAGACTGTTGGTGCTCTTCCAGCACGGTCTAAGAGGGAGCCTGGCTTGTTCTCCCTCCGAGCTCACTGGAAACGCATGCAGGTGAACCACGGATTTAAATTTGAAGGGGAAAAACAAGCTTTTCCCATTGTAAAGGCTGCCTGAAGACTAGAACGGGGCAAATATGTGTTTTCATATGGGCTTCATTAGGGGGTGTATGCACACACATGTGAGCGTGCACACACACAAGAGAGAAACAGCTACAGCATAGGAAGGCTCATTAAAAGCCTGGGAAAGGTTAGCCCATTTGCAGACTATACATCTTAATCTCCCCACACGGCACACGAACCTGGAAAGAGAATCAATGACCAGAGAGACCCTGGCTTCCTTCCAAGACCCAGATCAAGTAGACCTTACCTTTCCTACCGGCTACCCCTCATTAGTACCAGATATTAACCCAGGGAACCTCCTCTCCCAAGGGGCTCCAGGACGTGGGGGGGGGGGAGGGGACTAGCAACCTAGTGGAGACTCAAGGCTCCATTAGCCAGCAGGTGCTCCTGGGGCTGGGCTCCTGGCAATGGGGGCCAGGGAACTCAGAGTTAGTTCCTGCTTGCAGAGGTGCTGATGGGTGAGGTAGCTGATCACCTGCTGCCAGCTGGCTTCCATTGGGCTGACAGCATCCTGTGGCCTCATCAATTCCAGGCGCTGGATGCCTTTGGCTCCCTTGTTCTTCCTGCATGCACTGCTAGAGCCTTGATTCCATGAAGCAACACAAAGACGTGGGCAAGGCTGGACCCTGCCAGCCCATGCTATTCTGAGTTGGATCCCGTACTAAAGTACTTAAAAGGTGGGAATCGGGCTGGAAACATGGTTCAGCAGTTAAGAGCACCCCAACGTTAGTTCCCAGCTCACAGCCACTTGTAACTCCAGCACCATGGAGTCTAATGCCCTCTTGTGGCCTCTCTGGGCATTGAACTCACATGCACACACCCGCACATAGACACACAATAAAAAAATTAAACAGTTTAAAAAAGGCATTAAACTGTTTATCCTTCAGTGCCACAGTTTCTCCCTGTGAAGGGGTGTTCTTTCTGGAGGTGTGTGTGTGTGTGTGTGTGTGTGTGTGTGTATAAATTCTGTGAGATTCTTAGCACTGTTAGGATTAAGGGGAGAGGAAAGATGTCCTGGCTAGTTTTACTCCACAAGCTAAAGTCACCTGAGAGGAAGGAACCTCAATTGAGAAAATACCTCCATAAGAGGAAAGCCTGCAGGTCATTTTCTTAATTAGTGCGTCGGAGAAAGTAGGCAGGAGTTTGTGGGAATGGTCTGGGTGGAGAATACTGTGTTCAGATGCCTTCCCAAATGTGGGCTTCCGGTAAAAATCTGAACTTCCACAAAGAACAAGGCACACACTTTATTTCGCTCCACACATCCCTCAGATCCACCTCAGATTCATAATGAATTTTTAGCATAACACACTGGGAAGGTGTCATGGAGTTGGTCTCTGGCAGTGCTGCCAATGTACTCTACCCTCCCCCCCCCCCCCCCCCCCCGCCTGTAGCTATGGCAGACATCAATAATCAATTGCTGCACTTGTCCACACAGAGCTCATGTGTAGCCTCATAGGCTGGCACTAAGTGGGCAGAATGATTAGTGTGCTGCCTACCTCAGTTTGGATGCCAAGGTTGCTTCAGTCAGTTCTGTTCTGAACAAGTAGGATTACCAGTGATGATGACAGCTGTGAAGACAGAGCTGCTTTGTCCTTTTCTGAGAGCAGACACTAATACTAATTCTGACAGGTTCAGAAAAGGACCTAGGCCTGGTTGCTTTGGAGGTAGAATGGAGGAAGCCTCTTGGATGTGACTGCTTTGACAAACCAGACCAAATAAGACCTAACCAGACCTAACCAAACCAAACCAAAATCAAAATATTGAAAACAGCTACTAAGAAGGAAAAGGGGTGGAACAGATACACCTTTAGGTACAGGTGACACCTGTCTTCACCCAACTTCTCACCTGTGACCTCAGAAGAGGACAATGGACACCCACTATCTCACATGGACACAGAACTAACTGATGTGGAAGCACACACCCAAGGTCAGAGGTCACAGTGAACCCCACCAGAGGTAGCATCCTCTTGTTTGCTTGCCCCTTTGCTGGAGGGTCTAGAAGTTTCCCATAGGGTTTTTGTCAGGTGGGGCTGCTGACAGCTCCTCACCCCAGGGTGTGGAGATTTCTACCTGAGGGTTTCCTGGGCTGTGCACTAGGAAGGGATCTGTCAGTATGGGTGCAGTTGAGATGATTCGGAGCTAGAGAGAAAGATTCTTCCCCAGAGACAATAAAGCTACACGTCCAAGATAAGGTGGTTACGGTGGGATGGAAAGATAGCCAACACTTTCCTGACTGAGCCATATCCCTAGCCCTTGAAGAATTCTCACTGTCATGATCCACAGGGGGATGGGGGATGGGAACATAGGAGGAAAGAAGAACTGAGAATGGACAGGCATGGTGCCCACAGGAGAGTTCAAGGATCATTGGTTTACTGTGATGTTTGTCAAGGTTTCCAGGGAAGGATCTAGGCAGAGTAAAAGGCTTGTGCAAAGTCTCTGAGGTGGGCTGCAGCCCCGAGGGTCAGTGTAGCTAAAGCATGCGGTGAAAGACAGGTTGGTATTGTCAGGCAAGGGAAGTGGGAGTGTGGGACAGGCAGGGTGAGGAGGTTGAAGCCCTAGGACTGGAGGTCTGAGTAAGCATAGACACACCTGTGCTACAAGCAATGCCTCAAACCACCTGCCACTCAGCCGTGTCAAAGACCTCCATCAATACCTCACACATGGGGATCCCAAGTAACAGTAAAAATGGGCCACAGGGAAGGGGTGCAGAAGGAAGAGAAGCCACTGGGAGCTGGGGAATTTCCATAACTTCTTCCCTTCCCAAGAAGTATGGAGCTACCCATGAGGGTGAGGCTCTAGTTCAACTGTGTTGCTATCAAACACCCAACAAGGCAACTTAGGAGAGCAAAAGGTTTTCTCTCATCTTACAGGTCACAGTCCATCAAGGAAGGGAGTCAGGGCAGGAACTCAAGGGAGAACTTGAAGCAGAAATCATGGAGTGACATGGCTTGCTGCCTCACTAGCAGTCTTGTGCTCATTCAGCTTTCTTACTGAGCCCAGGACCACAAGCCGAGGGAATGGTGCTGCCCATTGTGGGCTGGGATTCTCTGCATCAACGAATAACCGAGACGTGCTTACAGGCCGATGCAGTGCAGGCAGTTTCATTCTCAGCTGATTCTAGGCCATGTCAAGTTAGTTCACTAGGGCAGGTGGGAAGTGACTTCGCTGGAGAAATGGCACCGTCAGTCTGGGTTGAACATGTCCTAAGTGTGTGGCTGAGGGCAAGCTATTAAGTAAAATGGGTCTAAGGACAGGAATCTTTTGGAGAACTGCCAAGACTTTATATAAGATGAGCAGGTGCTTAGCTCAAAGGCAGGTGTTTCCCCTGTCCCTTCCTGGCCAGGAAAACCCACGCACATCAGGCTGACCTGACACAGAGCTGCCATTGTGAAGGTCTATGTGTAGTTGCCACAGAGAAGTGGACTTGACTCCCCTGCTGAGTGCAGCTTCCAGACGCCACAGTATGAAATCTAAGTTCCCGTTCCAGCAACTTAGCTCCTCTGGCCTTAGCATGTGCCTCTCTTCCTGGCTGCACTGTGGCCTTCCCCACCGGGAACAGCCTTCCCTTCTGACCCTCCATGTCTGACAGTTCTCCTCAGGTCCAGTTTCTGTTTCACCCAAAAGTCTACCTAGAAGAGGGACATTTAGCAAATGGCTGATGGGACTCTTGGACTACGTCACTGTTGCCTCTTCTTCAGGGTTGGAGTTCTGAGGTCTCCTCTGTATACTCTCGGGAGATTGCATAAAAGCAAGATCCTGTGGCCTCAGTCACTCAGTGGCGAGAACGGCCTTTCTGTATTCTCATTGCTTCCTTCTTCCTTCTTGGGATCTCTTTCCAAGCCAGTCATCTACGAGTTCCTGATGAAGGATTTATTTCCAGGATGCCAACTATGGAAATCAGGCCGCCCATGAAAGGCAGCCCTGGGCCTCTGTTTTATCTGACATAAAACTAACCTTAAGAGGGCTGGGGTGATGACTCAGTAAGTAGGGTGCTTGCCATTCAAACCCGAGGGGCTGAGTTTGATCTGTAGAACCCACATTAAAAAAGAGGCGAGGGGCTGGAGTGAAGGCCCCACAATTATGAGCCCTGGCTGCCCTGCAGAGGACCCAGTTTTATTCCCAGCACACATGAAACTCACATCCTTCTGTAACTCCAGTTGCGGGGATACAGTGCCCTCTTGTGGACTCCATCGGTATTGAAGACACAGATACACACACACACACACACACACACACACACACACACGCTCTCAGATATAGATAGGGTTCTCTGGAGCAGTGGTTCTCAACCTTCCAACTGATGTACGACCCTTTAACACAGTTCTTCATGCTGTTGTGACTCCTCCTAACCATAAAATTATTTTGTTGCTACTTCATAACTGTAATTTTACTACCGTTATGAATCATAAGGTAAATATCTTTGGAGATAGAGGTTTGCCAAAGGGGTCTCAACCTACTGCTCTAGAGAAACAGAATAGAAGAATATTTATTGCTTACATATTTTATATATTTATGTAGATAAATATATCACTTATATATTACCCATTAATAAGTTTATTATAGATATACAGGGATATATATGATTTATTATATACATATATAATTTATTATATAAATAGTAAATATAATTCATTAGAATGCCTTACAGGCTGAAGCTATGGTTCAGCTAGTCCAACCATGGCTACCAAAGTCCAGATTGCAGTGGAGTTCAGTCTATAAGGCTGGATGTCTCAGTTGGTCTTCCGTGTATACTAGAATCTAAAAGAAGTAGGTTCTAATGCCAAGGAAGCAATAGACTTGCCAGTGAGATTGAGGGCAAACAGGCAAGGAGAACGAGCTTCCTTCTTCCATGTCCTTTATCGATGCTGCCAGTAGAAGGCATGGCCCAGATTTGAGGTGGATCTTTCTACCTCAAAAGATCCTGGCCGAGTGTAGGTCTTTCCACTTGGAATAATGCAATCAAGAAGAATCTCTCACGGGTGTATCCAGCTGCTTGGATAGTAGTCAATTCTAGATGTCGGCAGGTTGACAGCGAAGAATAGAGTCTTTAAATAAATCCAGGTGTGGCAGGTAGGGGAGAGGAGAGAGTTCTGGGTAGTTATCTCATAGACTGGAAGGGACGGGGATAGGGAGAAAGTAAGAGAAAGGCAGAAGACGGAGAGCCAGCGAGACGCCTCGTGTGCTGCGCGGAGTCCTTTGGATTGAATCCTACAAACAAAGCATTAGCGTGACCGGAAGGATGGGCTGTGGTACAGCTGCGCCTCCAGCAGTGCGCGCACTGATAAAGGCCCCTGAGGAGAAAACCTTAGCAAGATGTGGAGCTGCAGTGAGATTACAGATGATTTAGCTCCGCCGCTTACTCTACAGATGGGGAAGCTGAGGCCAAGGCGTTTGCTTGGCCCGGGTTCCTCCCGGGAGGCCACACTGAGAAGTTGCTGTCAGTCTGTGCGGGATCCTGAGCCTGCTGCCGGCTGGCCTTGCCAAGAGCGTTCAGGATTTAGTAGGGCCTTAAGACTGCTTGCTGGCTGGGAGCATCCAGTAGGGGCTCCCACCCCGGGCTGCACGGTCCTGCTTCTCCACGCTGCGCTCTCGCGAAGCCGGGCTGTGGAGTCCGCTGTGTGCTCCCCACAGTGATTTAATTCTGGAAATAATTAGGATGGCTGGGTGTTTTCCTATTGGATTTGGAGAACTGAAAACCGTGGATTATGATGTAGCCTCTCTCATGCTCACATAGGGTTCCTTCCTTCCTTCCTTCCTTCCTTCCTTCCTTCCTTCCATGCTCAGCTCAAAGGATGTCCCCACCTGGGAGACTGTCCCTGACCCCTGCCTGCATTTCTCCAGTGCCCAGCTGTTCTGTGACAGCCCCCGGACACCTCCCCTCTGATGCGGGGATCACAAGAGGAAGTAGGGTATTACATTTGGCATCCCCCCTCTATTACCCAGCCAAGGTCACTATAAACCCCTGTCCGTGGGAGCTGGGACTGTCTGGTTCACTTTTCAACATCCACATTCTTCAGCATCCAGAAAAGTCTACACTGAGTGGGTGAAGGGCTGAGGCGCCCGCCACTGGTGAGCTGGGGAATGGATGGATGGTTGACAGATGGCTAGACAGATGGATGAGTGACCCTGTGAGCCAGAGATCACCTGAAGAACTGGGAATGTGACTAAACTGAGGACTCTAGACCGCTGCTGCTGCCCAGATCTTACCCGACTTCATAACTCCCCCAACCTTCCTTTTAATGCTTGGTCCGTCAGGCACAAGCTGTCGTGAGTCTTACCTAGTGGGAAGTGATTTTTGTCCCTGGAATTGATTGCTCATGTCTTCTGGGAGCTTTCTGACAGGTAGGTACGGGCTTGGTAGAGAGTGCCGTTATCTATTAGTAATGTCTGCTGTGGGCGCTTCAGGGGAAATGGTATATCACCATCTCTAGATGTTAGCAGTTCTGGAGGCAACTTCTGTCAAATGTGGCTCCTTAGGACCCTAAGATCAATTTCTCTCAAAATTGGAAAACCCCCAGGCTGATCTAGAATGTCATTTGGGGGGCTACAACTTGGCATATAGTCTACATGTCTCCCTGCCTCAGTTTCCACTCTCCTTCACAGCTCTGGTTCCTCACAGACTTGGTCACAAGCCTCTTAGCACCACGTGGAAAGTGAAATAGTAAATTTCACTTGATTATTTTGCCTCCTGAATCCAACGGGTAAAAGTAAACATCCCCCCACCCCAGAGAGAAGCAGATGGGACCAGCTGCCAACCAGTTTTGGTCTGGGAACTACTTTTCCAATGCACAGGAGCCTGCTAGAGCCTCCTCCCCCCTCTCAGCTGGGCACAGGAAGGTGGCTTCCTCCCTAAAAGGTAGTGCCCAAGGTCTGGTGAGGACAGACTGAGCTGTCTGGCCATGTGAAGTGAGCCAGAGGGGGAGAAGGTTGAGGTCGCCGGTCCTCAGCTCTGACCTGCTGTTCCCGGTTTCCTTCAGCCAATTCTCCCTTCGATTATTTTTAGCATGGAGCTGCGGACAAAGGCAGTGGGCCAGCTAGGGAAGATAGATTTCTATCTCAACCAGGCTACTTACACGGGACCTCTGTATGCTAGTCTGTAGAGTATAGCAGAGAACCTCAGTGCTTTATCCTGTCACTGTTAAAAATGCTATGACCTGCACATGACCACCACCACCATCTCCACTATCACCCCCCCCATCATTTCCACCACCACGATCTCCACCATCACTACCCCCCCCATCATCTATACCACCACGATCTCCACCATCACCATCTCCACCTTCACCACCCCCCATCATCTCTACCACCACCATCTCCACCATCACCATCTCCACCATCACCACCCCCATCATCTCTACCACCACCATCTCCACCATCACCATCTCCACCATCACTCATCATCTCTACCACCACCATCTCCACCATCACCACTCCCCATCATCTCTACCACCACTATCTCCACCATCACCACCCCCCATCATCTCTACCACCACGATCTCCACCATCACCATCTCCACCTTCACCACCCCCCATCATCTCTACCACCACCGCCACCACAACTACCAAACCCAATGGCTCCCATCAGCACTCTCTACTACACATCCTCAGTGCTATTACCTTCCCTGCCACCATCCCAGCTGTTATCACTACCATCCCCATCATGGCTACCATCCTCATCTCCGTCACAGACACCACCATCAGCAGCACCATGCTAGTCATCATCATTGCTGTGGTCACTGTTGTCACGGTTACTCTAGGGACCCCCACACCGGCACCGTTATCCAAGGGCCACTGTTCAGTCGAGGTCGAGCGCCTGCTGCGTGGCAGTTCACCGCTGCTCACAGAGGGAACGGTTTCTCATTTGCTTCTCCCCAGTGTCTGTGAGGACTTGAACTCTGCGTTTGAATGTCATTGTTTCATCTTCACAGGTGAGGATGTCTAGGCTCCGGCAAACGAAGCCCCACGTTTCCAGAGTTCCGTAGAGTCCATGTCACATCAAGATTGGCTTTATTCTTAACAAGAGTCAGGAACCCTTTCCAGACGTCTTGAGGTCCAGCTCGTGGGAGTCTGGAGGGATAGTTTAGTGTCTCCCAGTGTGACTCAGGTGTCTGAGCACAGCCAGACTGCTGCCTGCTTATTATTTTTATTATTTGCTTTGGTGTAAAGCTGGGTGTTCCGTGACAGGGTTTTTTGTTTTGTTTTGTTATTTTCGAGACAGGGCTTCTCTGTGTAGCCCTGGCTGTCCTGGAACTCACTCTGTAGACCAGGCTGGCCTCGAACTCAGAAATCTGCCTGCCTCTGCCTCCCAAGTGCTGGGATTGAAGGTGTGAGCCACCACCGCCCGGCAGTATAGATATTTTATAGAGATACTTTCAGAGGGTCTTCTTGGGTCTCTTTGTGTAGAGGAAACTGAGGCTCAAAGAGACATGCCTCTCACATGACCACATAAAAGTCACAATCAGTCTGGTGTGGCTTTTCTGAAGGGACAGAGAACATTCCCAATGTGTTCCTTGGTTCACTCGCATGCTTAGAGAGGAAAACAATTGGAGGGCAGGGTCTGGAGTCACGGCCCTGGGTCACAGTCCTCTATGTTGTCTTTAGTGTTGCATGATCCTATTTGTCAAGTGGCTCGGGTTTTCTGGGTCTCGGTTTCCCTAACTTAAAAAACAGGTGTGTGTGTGTGTGTGTGTGTGTGCACTTGGGGGTGTGGCATCATCCTTGCTATGTGTGGGGCAGAGGGACTGACTAAGTCTAACAGGACCTTTATGTGCGTCACAGACTTGCTAACCATGGTTCTGGTAACATGGACACGCTATTACCATAGAATGCAGAGCACGGAGACGTCATATAGAATTATCATAGAGAGTGTGCTGCCTTTGATGCTAACAGCTTCTTACTTGCTATGTTTCCTGTCCTGTCCCTACAGTCATTCCACTGCCAAAAAAAAAGGCCCCTAGTAAAGTGAGACAGAGCCCCTCCTCCCTCAGCTGGCAGGTTCTCGGTAGGGTGAGCTATGGTGGACTGGTGGAGCTCGGCACCTCCAGAAGACTGGGGCCTCGTGTCATGTGTGACTGAGACACTGACCCCCCCCCCAACCAGTCAAATTATTAATTAGTTGCCTTATTGACTAATTTCTAGGCACTCAGTCAGATTGAGAAAGCAATCCAATTTGGAAGGGAGATTAGTGGAAAGCCTTAGCTCATCCATTTTTCAATTGGGCACATTTCATTGTCTGGAAATAAAGAAACTGGAAGTGAGGCCTCACAGCCCCGCGGAGCCTGCTATGTCTCGGACTGAGTGGAACGGTTAAACAGCTGAGGATGTGTGTGCACAGATAGATATTCAGACACACACACAGACTTACTGACACACAGGTATACAGATACACACACTCACATATACACATAGGCATACAAACACAGAGACATCAGATACAGACACACATAGACAGACAGACACATACACACAGACATACAGACATGAGACATACAGGCACACACAGACAGACACCCAGAGACATCAGACATAGACATACAGACATGAGAGAGAGACATACAGATACAGACACATAGACAAACATACAAACACACAGAGACACAGATATAGGCATGCATACACACACACATATATATACATACACACAGAGAGACATTCAGACACACACAGACATACATATACACACATATATAAACATACAAACATAGAGACATACACACACATCCATACACACAGAGACATTCAGATGTACACAGAGACACACAGATGCACACACACATAGACAGACATACATACATACAAATACAGAGACATATATTCACAGAAATACAGGCACACACATATAGATATGCAAACATAACACACACACAAGCATATAGACACAAGCATATAAGCACACACATACATGCAAACACAGAAACATACAGGCCCATGCATGGACATACCTTTCCAGTTTAAGGACATAAGAAAAAGCAAGTCAAAGCTAGCTGTTCCTGCTAAGACTCAATGCTCCACCCCACACACCTGCCATTTGGAACAGTCAGAAATGGAATGGGGCCTGCTGTGGTGAACTAACAGCCATTTTGGAGTAACGTCTCTTGCAAATGCTTCCGTGTCCCCAAGGAGGCAAGGACTGTTTTCCAGTGTGGGAAGAATTCTACCTCAAGTCCCAGGAGTGACTCCTTCCTAACCCTCACTAACTGGGGTCTTAAACCGTGGTCTGTGAGAGAAAGGGGAATGGAAAAGTACCCATTTGGGTTTGCTGACCTTTACAAGGTCACTTTCTCTTTCACTTTGAACAAAGACTAAAGGGACAGTTTTTCTCCTCGTGGGTGAGAGAGAGTCCTCTGCGGTCCCTACAGGAGTGGCTGTACTCAGAAAGGCTGTGCAATCCGGATCCCCTCTCTGGAAACCCTCCTACAGAGAAACCAAGGCAAACAGCGTAGAAATCTGGCTTAGCATTTTTGGGGGACGTTTCCTGGCACCTCAATACCAGACATGCTTTCGATTTGGTTTTATTTGGCAGTAGACGGAAGGATTTACTGGCCAAGAGCCACGGGGTGACAAAACGATTCAGGTGAATGAGTTTCTGCTGCGCCTAGAGTGGCCTTCAGCTTTGGCGACTGAGTTTCTGGGAGAGAAAGCCTTGCTCCCGCTTTCCCCTAAGCCTTTTCAAAAGGATTTTTTCTTCTCCCCTCCCTTTCTAAATCTCTTCAAGAAGGCATTTCTTTTCTTTCATACAGAGGGGATCAGGGAATTAAAGTCACCAAGATATCTTAACATTGACAACTGTTAACATTAAAGCAGAGAGAATCTTTTTAAAAATGTTTTCTTTCTTTCTTTCTTTCTTTCTTTCTCTTTCTTTCTTTCTTTCTTTCTTTCTTTCTTTCTTTCTTTCTTTCTTTCTTTCTTTCTTTCTTTCCTCACTTCTTTCTTTCTTTTTTTCTTTCTTTCTTTCCTTCCTTCCTCTTTCTTTTCCTTCCTTCCTTCCTTCCTTCCTTCCTTCCTTCCTTCCTTCCTTTTCCCCCTTTTCTTTTGTTCCTTTTGGCCAGGACCCTTTAAAGGATCCAGAGTATGTAAAGAGAAAGCTTCAGGGTTCATTTCAAATTACTAACTGTTATAACCTGTGGAAAACATTTACTCGCAATGAGCAGTGAGCGCCTGCTTCTCCCCACATCCCAAAATCCTTAAAATCTTAGGATGCAGTGAAACTGAAAGCAGTTAGTCCCCCAAGCTCTCAGTGATCAGCCGCACAGAAGCCATGCCCATAAAACCCGCGCTTTCTACTACTCCGTGGTAATTAACAACGCCGTAGTAAATTAATGATCTGGAATCCATAAATGGCTCAGAACTGGAACCTTCTGGAAGGGCTCCTGGCAGTGTCCTGAATCCTGATGCTTTGATATTTGGGATAGAAACATTTCAGGAGGGTGTGACTTCATGACAGCCCACAGACACCTGAGCACAGCCGGGGTCACTCCAGCAACGCCGCGTCTGGTCCTCCCTGAGCCCCAGCTCCCCAACTTTGTATTCTCTCTGATTCTCTCCTGGGTCCTTCCTCAAAGAACCAAAGCAAAGTCTGCTTCTATTACATAGAATGTCTCCTTTCTCCTCCTAAATCCCTCCTACTATAAAATAGCTGAGGGTTGTCTCCAGGGTTCACGGGTCCTTGGGGTTAAGTATATGTTTCAGATGGGGAAGGGCGTAGCATGGAGGCAAAGGACAGGTACAGCCAGGGCCCGGCCTGCGGCGTAAGGCTGGTGTTGAAATAACACTTCTCTGTTTGGACGGGGAGTCAGGAAGCCTGTGGTTCACCCAGACAGTCCATGCTCCTAAATCTGTTGTCGGCAAATGGACAGCGGTGCACAGCCCTCGCTTGGCATCAGCCTGGTTTTGAATTTCCTGGTTTTTTGTTGGATCATATCACTGTGAAATAGTATATGTTTCCCCTCTAAAACATATATCTAATTTCCTTTACCAAGAGGAAAATTAATACTTTTCCCACCAAGTTTTGAGAAAGTGCATGTTATCTTTCTCAATAGAGTATCATCTATTAATTTTTTTGAGAGCTAACAAAAGAAGGTGTATGTGTGTGTATGAGAACATAAAACAATTTTCCAAACCCATTTTATTGTTTTCTTTCTTTCTTTTCTTTTTCTTTCTTTCTTATCTTTTTTTTTTTGGTCAGATGGGAAAAAAACTGATCTTGATTTATTATTTCATGTAGATATAATGTAGATATTCCAGTTTGACATTTCCTGAGAAATATTTCCATCTCTGAGGTCTTAAAAAAAAACCCATTAAGAAAAATAAACTTTTTTCCTCTCTCTGTGTTGTTCTTGGTGGCAAATAAGAGGAGGTTTTAATGCTTTTTATGTTTAAGATGTTATTAACTTAAAAGAATTGACTGGGAAATTATGAACTTTATAAAAGACAGACATGGCTTGCAAGTCAATTCCTTTCAGCACCGTTTCTTTAAAAGCCACCCCCCCCAATTCTTTCTTCCTATAATTACAGAATGTTTTAAAAGGGAGCAGTTATGTCTGACGTACCTTGCGATTTAAAGTGGAATGTTCTCAACGTCAGGGGAATGATTTCTGCATTTCGTAGCTCGGTAAAATCAAAAGCAGTTTAGAGAGAGAGAGAGAGAGAGAGAAAACACAACCGGATTTGTTATTCTTCCCAAATCAGCCTTGAGAGTAGTCCTTCTTGGGGGGAACTGGGGGTAGGGGGATACACAGGGTGGGTGGAATTTCAGATCGGAACAAAGTTTGAAACACACAACAGGAAAACCGGCCTTTTATTGAGAAATGGAAAAAAAGAGAGAAAAGAAAGAGAAAGAAAAAGAAAGAAAGAGAAAGAAAGAGAAAAGGCCTGATCACCAGGGCCCCCCTGAAACGACACAGATAGCATCAGAGCCACACAGCCATGGAAGGTTTCATCAGAAAAAAAAAATGAAACTTTAATGGCTTCGATGAGCCCTAAATCTGAGACCCTGGCTCGACATGTTCTGTCCCCATGCAGTTTTATAATCTCGGAAATATGGGCTCTTCCTCTGGTTTACGCTGTTCATGCCCTCCCATAACCCCTTTCCTTCGTCCCCATCTGTAATTTGCTTTATTAAGAACTTTGGGGAGTTGATACGACCGACCCACGCTATCTATTCACAGTAACTGTGGGGCGGCTAGATCTGCCTGCGATTTTAATGTCTTTTTTTCCCCCTATGAGTTTTAATGATTGAGTAAATTTCCCCCCTTTTCTGGGGATTTCGAACAATTTAAGAAAAATGTCAAAGTTTTTAATTTATGGACAGCGCTTAATGAACTGGTGAGTAGAGTGGGAGGTTTCAGTTAGCAAGCGGTGGGCGCACCTTCTCCCACTCACTCGCGCACACTCATTCTGTCACCCTCTTCTAGCAATCTGGAGGACAGGAGACTAAAGTCTTTTAGAAATTTCTAACTCAGATCTCAACTAAAATAGGATTAAAGGGATAACAGAGGGGGGGGTGCGGGGGAGGGAAGAAAATTGCAGAGGAAGATTACTTGTCCTTTCCTTTCCCGTTCTCCGAAAGGAGCTGAAATCGGAAGTTACTTCTCAAAGCTGCCCCCGTCTGTCCGTCTGTCCCCTGGCCTGGCTAGTGGCAGACCCTCAAAAGCCTCTGAGAGCTGAAAATCCTCCTGTCCCCTCCTCTTCTTATAGTAAGAAGCACAAAGGCAATGGGAAGCCGCAGGGTGGCCCTTGGGGTCCCTTCCAGGTGCTACTCCAGGGGGCACTGTGACATCAAGAACTTTCCCAGCCGCTGCGTGCAGCTGGGCTGATCGTTCAGAGGGAACAAACCTCCAAGGCTTGCAACCATTTTCTCCTTGGATGTCCCTAACTTGTATTCTTACGAAGACGGGAACCTGCCACCCCCGCCCTCCTGCCCCGTACCCCCTAACTTCCGTATCGTACATGCAGCGTTTAGTTAGTGCACCAATCTTTGTAAATGTCACCAGCGTCTCCTCTCCCCTCTCCTCCCCCCCCCCCTGCCCCCTGTAAGTGTTTTCCGTTTCTCTTGATTTCTCTCTCCTCTCCAGTTTCTTCTTCCTGCTCTGCCTCTGCTTATTGCCCCCTGCAAACACACAGGGGTGGAAACACACACCTCCCATCTACCTTGGCTGCATGTTTCTGGATGTAGCGCCGCTCTGAGAATCTTCCTGGACTTCCCCCGGCCTTTGCATCCTGCGCTGGGCTGGCTCCTGGCTCTGCACTTTCACAGATCTTTACAGTAATTATGTGGGGACTTCAAAGCAGGGCTATTTGTTCTCTCTCTCTCTCTCTCTCTCTCTCTCTCTCTCTCTCTCTCTCTCTCTCTCTCTCTCTCTCTCTCCTAGCACTACTGAAAGTCCAAACAAAAATCCGTCTGCAGACAGCGCAGAAAACAGCGTTGAACTTAGCAGCCAGTATTTCGAATATACAATGCTTAAAACAAAACAAACAAAAAACACCCCCCAAACCTTCTCATACTTCTGAGGGAGATAGTGAGGTGGGACGGGACTCCGTGAAGAACCAGTTTCCATTCGAAATGTTCGGATCCTGTCTCAGTTTCTTACACCTTGTGGACTAGAGACCAGGAGTGTGGCCCTGGAGGAGGAGGAGGAGGAGGCCAAGGAGAGAGTTCAGAGTTCATTAAGGTTTTCGGTAGCTGAACCTGGGGCAGACACAACCTTGCTCCTAATCAGAAGAGGTTAGTTCCAGAAAAATCTGTGTTCGGGTGAAAGGCTACTTTTATGGCTTGTTATTTTAGTGAGAATTTTACATATTAAATGTCGAAATAAAATTCCATCTATGTCTGGGTTTTGTATTTGCTGCACGCAACTCGGTCGGACACCCAGCTTCAAGGGAAAAATAAAACACCCATTCAATAAAACGACCGGCAGCCAGGCCTGAGGCTTCATTGACGAGATGTTTCCCAGGCTTCTGACTTTCTTATAATTGAGGTTTTAGCCCAAGAATTAAAAATACTAGAAAGGAAGGAGTCCGACGGAGGACACCGGGAAAGAATGTTGACCAAATCCTCCATGGTGGACCAACGGGGAGCTAAGAGTGCTGGGGGCGTGGGTGGGGGACAGGGTCCGAGCGACGCCCACGGAAGGGGGTATCTGGAGTCCACAGGGCTTCCTGTGACTCAGTCAGCCTTCTTCGGGGTGTGCTGTGCTGTGGCAGCTGGGGACACGCAGGCCGTAGGTGCGGCGTGCTTCCTGTGACTACCCAAACCCACACTTGGTGGACACACTTGCTGAGGGAATATTCCAAATCAGACAGGCATATATATGTTCATCCAGGGGAGAAGATCCCCCACCCCCCTTTTCTCCTCCATCAACTGAACTGCCGAAGGGATTTTGGCCAAAGCGAATTTGAAAGAAGGCACCGAGACAGGTGATTTTTCTGTTTGCTTTCCTCAGAGGACAGGAAAAATATTTACAGGGGAAAAATCCTGTGCTTTTCCTCTGATTTTTAATGAGATAAAAAAAAAAAAATCCCAGCTAAGAAGACGTAAGATCCTTTGACTAAGCAGATTTATTAACATTTATTAACTCAATCCCAAATCTGCCTTCCCAAGCTGAGAGTCTCTTTTAGAAAAAGCTTCCTCCTTTTTCTAAAAGCAATCCTGCCTCTTTATTTTTCTTTTATTTTGGTCTTTGTTGTGTTATAGTCTCCTTCTCCCTCCCACCAAGAATCATAAATTCTCCTGCAAACTGGGGCACACCGATCTGGGGGTCTGTGTTAAGAGTGTGTAAAAAGTGAGTTCGTTATGATTTATTGATTAATACAATGCCACAATCATTATCACGGTAGTAGGAGCAAGCGTGACAGTAATAAAAGCAGTTGTAAGCTGAGCTCATCCCTCCCAGATGTCTGATCAAGCCTTTAAATAGCTTTAAAAGAAAAAGAATAAAAGAATTTTTTTTAAAAAAAAGAGCCTTTATTCCTAAATGCGTATTCCCATAATAGAATAATGGGATATTAACGTACTTAAAAGCACTAGTTCCCACGCCTGAAGCTATACTCTCTCGGAGTTAAACTCCGAAAAGACTTTGAAATACAGGAACTGAGAGCCATGTGGGCTGGTGAGGGAGACGCTGCCCACAAAATGGCCGGCAGATGGCGCTCCAACCACTGGTCAGGCCACAGATTTTATTTATTTATTTATTTTTACATTCTGTTCTTGGTCTTTCAGACTAGGGTGTGGACAGGCACTTCGGGTCTGATTTTGAATATTGAACAATGCCATCAAAAGGCTCAGAGGGGGAAGGCAGGAGTCAGGTCAAGGGGCTGTTCTGGGTGGGTGTCAGGCTGGCCAGATTTTGAGAACTTCTCTGGGACAAGAAAGGATGCTTTGTTTAGCTGTGGGTGGATTCTGGCCAGACTCCATTGAGCAGAAAACAAGGCTACGGTGCCCTCGGGTTTTCCAACTCCTTTTAGGCATTCAGGAAAGGAAAAAAAAATTAGATCTTTGGTTGGTGTTGTAAGGACAACACTGTCACTACTCTGTGGTTGGAAGACATTTGGCTTTCTTCTCACCCCGCCCCCAGATCTGGCTCAATGGAAAAGACGTGGGTGGAGGGAAAGAAGGGAGAGAAGGCTGCGTCTGTCTGTGTGTCTGCGTGTCTGTGTGTCAGGTGGGGAGAGCACTTGGCAGATGAATGTGATGGTGGAGTCGGGGTGCGGGGTGGGGGCACTGGATGAACGCGGAGTCTTGTGGTGGGAGTCAAATCCTGGGGTGCAGGCCCCACCTCTCGAAGTGAGAGGCCGCACCACGCTCTGGATGCCGACGCGCTACAATCTGGAGACAAAAGATAGTTCTAGAATGGATGCGTCTGCATCCGAGGTTGGAACAGTCTGTATCTTAGAGGGTGGGGGTGGGGGTGGCTGCAGAGCTTGGGGAGAAAGAAGGAGAAGAGGGAACTTTTCCTTTTCCTGGAGGCTTCAAGGTCTTCATAACACAGCTCTCAAGTGAACTGGAATCTGGCCAATCAGAGCCGAGGAGGCAAACAACCAGGAAGTGCATGGCTATCAAGAACTTCAGCAGAAATCAGGAGATTTCTGGCTCAGGGCTCAGCCCCAAGTCCACCTGAATGAGAGCTGAGGTGCGTGTGTGTGAGTGTAAGTATGTGTGTGTGCGTGTGCACGTGTGTGTTTAAACAATAGAAAACTGTTTTAACGTTTCCACCATTTAGGATTATTAAAAATCTTACTTGTCAAATCTAAGACTTCATTCATAAAAGAATCCCTGTCAACCCAGAGCCATCGCTAGGAGGCCCGTTAGGATTCTACCACTAATCAAGGACATTGAGTGTCAGGGTGGCCAGGTTGCTAGCCTCCAGTCAAATAGCTTCAAACAAAGCTAAGGCCGGAACGCTGGGAAGAGAGCGAGCTTCAAGTCAGGGTTGTTGGTCCATGTGTTCCATGCACAGTTTCAGTTTTTACCCTGGCTGGTGGGGAACTGGCCCTGTCTCCAGGGAAACTTCCTAAGATCCCTTGCCTCAGCCTCCCAAGGGCTGCGACTAGAGTGAGCTGCCATAGCTACTGGAGATAAGCATATTTCACTGTGATTTTCAAGCATGCATTTGGAGGAAGAAATAATAAAATAAAGCACTCTCTATTTGTCTACTGGAAAGAAACCTTCTACTCTTCTTAGGACAGCGTCCTAGGGAGGAGAGATTTGTGACTCTGAAAAATGGAAGCATAAGGTCACTGTTGAAGAGGTGTCTCTTGCATGCCGGGGGTGGGGGTGGGGGAGTCAGAAGCCACTACTAACTCTTGCCATGTAGTAAAAACAAAACAAAACAAAACTTTAAAAAAGTACATTGAATGGTTGAGTGAGTGTGGCGGAGGGGTTGCCATGGCGTGTGTGTGACGATCAGAAGACAACGTGGTGGAGCTGGTTCTCTCCTTACTTCACATGGTTCTCAGGATGGAACTCCAGTCTTCAGGTTCCCACTGAGCCATCTGGTCTACCTTGTTTATGAACCTCACATCACGCGATCCTACGTACCCCGGGGAGAGCAGAGGTGAGCAGCCAACGAATTGATGAAGGGCCCAGCGAGGCTGAGCCTGCCAAGCTAACACAGAGCTTGAAGGGAAGAAGGCTCTCCAGCCACACTGCTTTGAAAGATCTCTCTGCTGCTCTGTCCTCCCGCCTCCTCCCCACTGCCTCTGAGTCCTCAGGTCCAGGTCTTTGGCAATCAAGGCAACCAGAGAGAGGAAA
The DNA here is from genome assembly GCF_947179515.1 of Apodemus sylvaticus. Taxonomy (NCBI): domain Eukaryota; kingdom Metazoa; phylum Chordata; class Mammalia; order Rodentia; family Muridae; genus Apodemus; species Apodemus sylvaticus. The sequence goes on along the minus strand of NC_067493.1, from coordinate 50,231,742 downwards.
AGCCAAGTCAGAGCATCTGTCTTTCTCTTCTTGCTTGCAGCTTTCTCTGTGGGGCCGCATTCCAAGAAGCCTGTCCTGGAAGCCAGCTGAGCTGGTTTGGGCTTAGGAGAGAGCGGACCTGCTACCGCGACTGTACGCAGGCCTGTTTGGCTGGAGTCGCCTTGTAGGTACAAGGCGATCTCTTTGTTAGGACAACAGTCAGGAGTTCGGTCTTTTTCACATCCTGGGCTGACAGTGAGGATTGCCTGTTGCTGGTATCCACCCAGCCATCTTACTCTGCAAGGTCCAACTTCCTCCTCCCACCCCAAGCCTGCTCCCCTGCACACACGTGTCCTGTTACATGCCCACTGTGTACCTACTGTGCAACGAGGTGTTATTGCAATGGTGTCTGTCCCTTCACAGGTGGTTATGGGGAGCCACTGAAGACCGTAAGGTGAGGGGCAGGCCCAGGCAATCCCAGCTGTGACTTTGCAGATGTGGAGACTTTGATGTGTATGGCATGCATGTTCTGGTGCACATGTGTGTGTATGAGTCTGCATGTGTGCACATGTGCCTGAGTGTGTAACCTGTTGTGTGTGATGGCTAGTGAACAGCCTTGGAAGTCATGCCTCAGGCCCTTGGCTGTTCTACCTCGACACAGGTCTCTCATTGGCCTGGAGGCGGTTGATTCTCACCCACAGTTTTAATATCTGCATGGTATTTTATGGCTATGATATTATACGGAGCATACTGGGTAAAATAAAATACTGTCAGCATGAATGCCACCTAGCTTGCAGTGATGACAATACACGCTTACTCCCAGCACTTAGTAGACATCCTCTGCGAGTTCAAGGCCAACCTGGTTTAAGCAGTGAGTCCAGGACAGCCAGGGCTACACAGTAAGATGAATAAATGAATGGATGAATGAATGAATGGATGAATGAATGAATGAATGAATGAGTAAATAAATAAATAGAACATCTCAGATCAGTTTAAAAGACAAGTTGAGACTGCCAGAATGAATAGCTTTTATTTGCCAGGCCTTTATTAACCAGACTTTGGTTTCATCTCTGAGCTTAATGGTGGAAAAGAAAAACAAACAAACAAACAAACAAGTCCAGGTCTTTTCAGACTTGAAAACACCCTCTCTTATTTCTTAGTCTATATTCCCTTCCCAGCAAAATGCCTGCCTTGCCTCCGTGTCTGGCTCTGCCTTCTGTGGGCACCTTAGCACCCAGGTTGGTTTTTCACACCCGTCTTGCCTATTTGGCCTTAGTTGTACTGTTTTCCATTAGTCAATTTACTTATGTAGTATTAGTAATTGATAACAATACTCTCCAGGGTCAGGAGAGGGCTCCGTTGGTAGAACGCCTTACTGTATAGGAACCATATAGGAAGTTCAGGGCTGAACCCCAGCATTGTATAAGCCAGGTGTTGTGAAGCAGTGTTGGCTCCCCAGCACACAGGAAGTGGAGGCAGGAGGATCTGAGGTCCAAGGCCATCCTGGGCTATTTTACAAGTTCAGGGACATCCTGGGCTACATGAGACCCAGTCTCATAAAGTAAAGGACAATCCTCTCTAATATTTTCATTGAAACTAACCCACTTGTCATGGAGAGGGACGAGGCGGAGAATTGAGACATACACCTGGCCAGCCATGGATGAGTGGGACCTGGGTCCTGGGTGCCACGTGAAGACAATTCCGTTGGAATCTGCCTTAGTTGATCTTCTGTTGCTGTGACAAAATACATGAACAGGGAAGCGGCTTGGAGAGGAAGGGTTGCTTCATGGTATCGTTTACTATTTACTGTAAGGTGTCACAGCAGCCAGAGTCTGGATCCTGCAGTATCCTCAGGTAGGATCAGCCTATCTGACAGCGGAGACTCAGGATACAAAACAGATGCTGGCTCAGGCATTCCTAGTCCTCACTGGCCTCCCTAAACAGGCTAAAGTCTGTCTCTGAAGACCCACGACTGCCACTGATGCCGCACTTTCCCTTATCAGTTCTCTAGCTCTGCCCAGGAGCTTCCCACACCAATGATTCGCTTCGCACAGCTGCTCCAGGTTCCAGAAGACTGGGAGGTGCCCACAAACCCTCCACCCACAGCATGCCTGCTTCTGCACACAGTGGGTGCCCTGCCTGGAGAGCACAACCCTCTTCTGTTTGTGACCTTAAAATTTCCACTCATCCACGAATCCTTTTTACACACCTGATGTTTACAGTATTTTTATTTTCAACTGCCACTCCAGTGTGTTAAGCTCTTGGTGTCGTATACACAAGTGCACCTGTGCACAAAGACCTATGAGCACACAAATGTACACATTCACCCCCATACCCACCCCCACCTTCTTTCCTACCCTCTTGTTTACTTGAACACATAAACCCACTCTCATTCCCTTGTACATATGGAACCCATATCCACTCACACATCCACACACCCAGATATCCCTCCATGTATTATTCTACCTATTCATTTATTCATGTATCCATCACCTATTCATACATCAGCCATCCATTAGCTCTTCCCCATCCATCCACTCATCCATTTATCCATCCATTCGTCCACCCATTCACCCATCTACTCATCTATCCCCCGTCCATCCTTCTGTCCATCCATCTATCTGTCCATCTAACCATCCAGCCATTCACTCATCCATCCATCTGCCCATCTACTCATCCATCTACCCACTCACCCATCCATCCATCCATCCATCCATCCATCCATCCATCCATCCATCCATCGTCCCACTCATGCATCCCTGTCTAACATCCATCTACGTATCACTCCATCCATTCACTTACCTATCTGTGCGTTCTTTTATTGACACATTCATTCATTTGCTTACCACCATCCACTCATCTCTCCATCCATCCAAGAGTCATATCCATGCACTGGAATACCATGCTTATTTACATACATGAACACACACATACACATGCATGTGCTTGCGTTTTCTGTCACAGACACGCATCAGGGTCTGGTTGGCTGCCAGTTACCATAGAACTTCATATGATGTCAGAGAGGAGAGATAATGAAAATCAGATCTAGCAATTATAAGCCTTTCTACACACACAACCCCTCTGCTCCGCCCCTGCCCCTCGCCCCTCCCCCAGCCCCCAGCTGGACTTCAGGATAAAAGGTGATCGGGAGATGAGAATCTTTCTATGGGTTGGGAAGTATGCAAAACCACGTTTGACAGAGTGATGGAAACTCCTCACACTGCTCCCTCAAACGTACTTGTTGCTGTCAGAAAGAGAGGACGCCATTGCTAGCTCTCTGCTCTGAGCTGCATGTTCATGTGTTGGGACTTTTGTGGCATTTTTAGGGACATGGATGAAGCCCACTGCTTACAGCCTGGTTTCTGTGTGAGATGGGGCTCTGACTTCCCTTGGCTGGCCCAGGAAGGCTTGTTTATCTCATACAGTCAAAGAAGACACCATCTGAATCCAACCTTTAGGGATTCTGTCAATAAGACAACTTCATGCATCCTGAGAGAGAAGATCAGGTAGGGTTTCATGGGTTCCCGTGGTGAGGGCTGGGGAAAGTGTCACTTTTACAGCTTTAGGGATTCCACAGTTTTACTGTTGCCTGTTGACACCCTCAGGGGTCAGTCGGTGCCACCCTCAGATACAGCCCTTAACCTCCTTGAACTGGAAACTCTTCGTGTCTTAGATGTTGAATTTCACCTACCGTCTGGTGCAAATTAGGCACAAACACACCTCAGGATCTGGGTCTGTAGTTCCAGCAGGATGCTTGGGACCAAGAAGAAGGATTAATCGCTAAGGAATGGAGGTCAACTGGAGTGAACATCTCTGCCTGGAGAAACTTGGGGTTCCCTCTGGGGAGGGCAAGCAGCCCAAAGAGGATGAGCCCCTGCCAGGCAGAGATTAAGAACATCTTTACACAGACTGGGATTGTATTTTATTTTTCTTTTAATGTGGTGTTGGGATCAAACGTAAGGCCTCATGCTTGCAAGGCGAGGGCTCCACCCACTGGGCCACGCCCCCAGCCTAAGCAAGACAGAGCTCCACCATTTCGGCCATGCCCTTGGCCTCAGGGTTCTCTCTTCCATTGGCTCCTCCCTGGCACGGAGGATGGAACCTATGCCCTGGCATAATGCTCCAAATGTTATAATTATTCTCCATGGTCAAGAATCACCATGGAAACACATCTCCGGGTATGTAAATGAAGGGAGGGACCCGCCCTGGTCGTGGGAGGGACCCGCCCTCATCGTGGGTGGCACCATCACCTGGGCTGAGGTCTTTAAATTAGGAAATAGCTAAGCCCCAGCATTCATCTTTCTCTGCTTCTTGACTGAAGACGAGCTATGACGTCCTGAATCCAGAGAAACCGCAAGTCAAGATAAACCTCCCTTCCTGAAGGGAGAAAAAATGCCAAGCCTTCTTTCGGCCAGGTATGTTGGCTCAGTGATGTATCACGTGACCGCATAGGCAGCGTAGCCCTGAGCTACTATGAGGAAGCCATCCCATAATTCCTAAACACACAGTAGAAAGCAGGCTGCGAAGCAGAGCTGTTGTAGTTGTGAACTTAGCCATCAACAGCTGAGCCTTCACACTGCAGGCGGATCTTTGAGTTTGAAGACAGTCTGGTCTACAAAGCAAGTTCCAGGGCAGCCAGAGCTACACGGAAAAACCATGTCTTGAAAAACCAAAACCAAACCAACCAAGCAAACAACAAAAAATGGACCCTAAATTTCAATGCTGTATATTTGTTGTGGTTGACTGTTTGTTTTTGAGACAGGATTTCTTTGTATTGCCCTGAATTGTGCTGCAGTTCACTATGCAGACAGGCCAGACCAGTTGAGTCTGGTTTTGACCTCACAGAGATCCACCTACCTTTGACTCCCACGTGCTGAGATTAAAGATGTGCATCACTACGCCTGGCTAACGCTGGCAGTATTTTTAAAAGTCCACTTCTGTGAGGTCTGGAAACGTTTCCTTCTCATGGATTCAGTGTCTAGCTGGGCGGATAGTCAAATGATCGCCATGACCTTGAATTGGCAGCTAAACGTGAACATTGTTTCAACACCTCTTATGGGCACACACTCTTGTCATTCTAGTGCCTAGGAGGCTGAGGCAGGAGGATCATGGATTTGAGGCCAGCTTGGCAGTCATTTCTCAGTTACCCTGGCCACATTTCCAAGCTGAGATCTTATGTTAGTGGCTGCCATGTTAGATAATGCCCCAAACTGTTGTAAGAGAGAAACTGCAATTTGGCTACTGTTTCTAGGAAACAATTATTAATGGAATAAGCTTCATTTTCATCTTCATGACAGAGGGAGTTGGAAGATTTAGAACTTTGTATGGTGGGTCCATCGTAAGTCTGCGGGGGATAGGCTGCCTGTCCCACCGGGTGGGTTCAGCAAAAACAAATGAAGAATAGTTTAAAGTGGCCACAAAGTCTCTCTCATGTGCTTTTCATTGATAGGTAGGGGCTCTGTCTGCTGGATTCTGGGTTGTTTGACCAATAGAAGATAGGGGATCAGACACTAGGCTTTGACGAGAAAGCCTGGCAGACCAGGCTTCTGGCTTAGCTTTGAAATCTTGTGGGATAATATGGAACGGTTTCTCTTTCTCTGGGAAGTTCACATGAAGAGGCTGAGAATTCGGTGGCAGGAGCAGTGGGTCTGACTGAGTCCCCACAAGGTCTCCAGGTACATCACTGAAGCTACTTTGGAACTTTCTGGTCATTGGCTTTAGGTATAATTGAACCATCACCTAACAGCCCCAAGTAAAGATTATCCAGCAGAGCCACGTCCTAGTTCACGGAGGGATAAGAGCAGTAAACAAATATTTCCTGTTGCTGAGCTTTGGGGTAAGGTGGAAGATAATTAGAATAGATGGTGTGGCAGTCTAACGGCCTGTTAAACCTTAGCCATAACTGAATTGGTGGCTGCCTGGGTTCAAGTATTAAGGAAGGTTTAGGAGAAGTCTTTGCTCTTAGTAGGAAACTGTGCCAGCATTGATTAGTAATGTCTGCCTGGTGTCTAGTTAGACAACCTATGTTGTTTTCTGTAAGCAAACTCATAACCACACATACATACACAGGTATGTTCACACACATGCCCAAGTGTGTATACACCTATGGACCCTACAAACAGATATGTGCTGCACAGGATAAATTGCTAGTATTTACTGGCTCAATTGAGGACCAGGGGTGGACCCACAGTGCCAGAAGTCTCTCCCATCAGCTTATCTGAAGTTTGTATATGTGACATGATTAAGTGGGACTAGTTGGAGCCCCTGTGTGGGGCATTGTGGCCTAAGTGACCACAATACTTAAAAAGACCTTGACAATGGGCAGATTTCAATCTCTAACCTCCACCCTCTTCTTCATCTGTGAAAGCAATTCCAAATACTATACCACAGAAAATAACTCTGTCATGTCTTAAGACAGATAATCAGCCTTTTTGACTATTCATCTTAAATTTAAAACACTATCTCATGCCCATGGCAGACATCAATAAATGATCTCAGAACTTTTTCCCCTGATGACAGTGAGTGTCAACCTTGCCTCCAATACATCCTCCAAGAAGCTTCTCTCAATCAGTGAAGCCCAGTGTACAAACCATCTCCATTCAGGCAGGTTGGATTCTGGAAGAGTTCTGTACAATCACTTTTACATCTCTGTGTGAGCACTTTTTCCCAAGGACCAGGGTCAGTTCATATTTCTATACTCTGATCTCACGCAGCACATGCCAGAAAACTATAATTATAGCAGTGTGACTGTTTAGCCTATGGTAAATCAAAGTTCACATAGCTTCATGAACAGAAGGCTGTGTATATGTGTGTATGTATGTGTGTATGTATGTATGGGTGTTTGTATGTATGTGTGTACATGCATATGTACATGTGTATGTGCATGTGTGTATATGTGTGCATGAATGTGTGCATGTACATGTATGTGTGCATGTGCATGTGTGTGCATGTATGCATGAGTGTGCACAAGTGTGTGTATGTGTGTACATGTACATGCATGTGTGTATATGAGCATGTGTGTGCATGTGTGCATTTGTGCATATGTGCATGTGTGTATGTGTGCATTCATGTGTATGTGTGTGTGTATGTGTGTGTACATGTGCACATGCTCTTGCAAGTAGGCATGTGTGGAGGCTGGGTTAATGTCAAAATGGCTTCCTTTATGGCATCATCTTGCATCTTTGCAACAGGATCTCTCACTGAACTTGGAGCCCACCAATGCAGCTAGGCTGGCTGGCTATTGGATCAGATGGGTTGGCCAGTGAGCCCATAGGATTTGCCCATCTGCCCCTGGAATCTAGCATTATGGGCATATGATGCCACATTCACCTTATACACAGGGGCTGGGGCATCTGGACTTAGGTCCTCATGCATATGAAAGCAAGTACTGCCCACTGAGCTACTCCCCAGACCCTGGTCACCCTTTTATCTTCTTTCAGTTGGGCTCCATTATCAGATGGGTCCCTTTGGAGATAGTTTTCAGTAGTTCCAGGTCCTTTCCTGCCACCCACTAACTCCAACAAAAGAAGGTCATTGAATTAAGAAACTTCTGGCAGGCAGAGCCTGGGCTCAGTTGGTAGAGCACTTGTTTTTTGTGCCTAAGTAAAGCACTGGTTTGATCCCCAGAGACAGATACATAGAGACAGACAGACGGGTGGACGGATGGGCGGATGGACGGACATGGACACACACACACACACACACACACACACACACACACACACACCTACCTTTGATTGGCTGCCAGTTGCCATGTTTCCATCTCTGAACCAGGATGCTTTGATTGTTTGCCCCACGTGTATTGCGGAGACCAAGGGTTTCAACCACATGGGCTGTGAGCAAGGCGCATATCCCACCGAAGGGGTGGATGGAACCTTGCCAGGCTCTAAACAAGGCTTTCTAATGACTATGGCCGAATGCCAAGGCACCAGGGAAGTACAAGATGGTACTGTCCTGATCCAGGCGTGGTTCGTCATGAGTGCATGGCTCTCAGATTAGAACAAAGGCTGTTGTGTCTGATGCCCTGGCTTGAAGAAGCCAGCCAGTCTGTGAGGCTCTGCTTCCACTCATTAACACATGAGAACACTAATCTGTTGAGCCACTTCCTCCTTTGCCTGCAGAGTGGGGAAGAGGCTTCAGGGTAGGGCGTTGGTGGGATGTGGGGGCTGATGTCCCGCGGGTTTGGCAGGCACTCTCGGAGTGCATTTGCAGTTTTTAGAATCAGGAGGGGAAGGAGAAACCACAGCGTGACCATCGAGGCATTTCTTCCTTTCCTCTTATTTTCCCTCAAAGCTTTGATGCTCTGAGAGAAACTTTATCCTTATGTTTCTGTTTAATTTGCAAGCTACTTAGGTCATCAGCATGAGCCCATAAAGAGCCATCTGATGTCCAGGGAGAATTATGGGCTTGAACATAAGCCTCTTAAAGTGTGTGTGTGTGTGTGTGTGTGTGTGTGTGTGTGTGTGTGACAGAGAGAGAGAGAGAGAGAGAGAGAGAGAGAGAGAGAGAGAGAGAGAAAGGAAGAGTGAGTTATGTGTAGGTGTGCATGTGTGTATGTGTGTGTATGTATCTTTGAGTGATATGTGTGCATATGTACATGTGTGCATATGTACATATATACATGTGTATGCATGTGTGTATGCATGTGTGTATGCATACATGTGGTGCATATGTATGAGTATGTATGAGTGATGTGTGTGTATCTGTGTTAGAGTGTGAGAGAGAAAGGGAGAGTGAAAGAGTGTTATGTGTATGTGTACATGTGTGTGCATGTGTGTAGTATCTTTGAGTGGTGTGTGTGTGTATATATATGTGTGTATGAATGTGTATATGGATGTGTGTATGTGTATGGATATGTGTATGTGTGTGGTGTGTATGTATGTGTGTGAGTGATGTGTGTGTGTGTGTGTGTGTGTGTCAGTGTGTACTTGAGATTTATTTCATCAAAGCTCTGCATCTCACAGGGTTTGAACTCAGGAGAAAGTGTGGCCCAAGTCTTGAAGTAACAGAAAAACCCATGGCAATGACTTTCTTCCATCAGAACCACACCGGGGACCGCAGAAACAAAACACATGTCTTAGTCGTGTTTCCTGGTGCTGTGATAAAGCACTCTGACCAAAGCAGGTTGCCGTAGGGAGTAAGGTTTGGCTTGTAATTCCAGATTCCACTCCATTATAATGGAAGTCAAGGCAGCAGGAGTTTGGAGCAACTGGTCAGTCTTCCCACTCCAGGATCTCCTGCATGGGGAATGGCGCCCCCCTCCCCAGTGGGTGGTTTTCCCACCCCATAGAATATCCCTCACAGGCATGGCCAGAGGCTTGTCTTCCATCAGGTTGGCAATCATAACCATCAGAGGCTGCTGGTGTCACTTTGTACAGCATCTGGAGTGTTCGAAATTCACCATCTCTACTTCTTACCCTCCCAGTGTTTGCCTCCTTCAGTCTGGCTTACACTGCTACCTTGCCACTCAAATCTGTCCCAATAGCTCTTGAGGACTTTCAGCAAGTCTGTTGTATCAGGCACTGAAGTGGACCGTGGAATGGATGCCCCTACTGCTCGTATGACACAATCATGTGACAGCTCTTGGCACAGTCACACAGCTCCTCTCTGACAGGCTCTCCTTATTTGCCTTGGATAACCTCAATATCTCCCACTGATTTCCCATGATGCCTCAGCTCCTGGTACTGCTTCCCCACTCCTACTCCTTCTCTGTCCTCTTCCAAACTATTAACTATTGGGGAATCTCTAGACTTACCCAGGGACCCTGTGGTGGTTAGTTTGAAATGTTAACTCAATGAGAGGAGAGGCTTAGTTGAGGAATTATCTAGACAGGATTGGCATAGATGTGGTGGATTATTTTGCTTCTTCGTTGATGTAGGAAGACTTACCCTGAATGTGGGGAACAGCTTTGCATGACCTGTACCCTGAGTACGTAAGAGTGAAAAGGGCTAGCCCAGTGCTAGAACAAGCATAGAACAGCATAGGTCCATGCATTTTAACCCCCTTGACTGTGGATATGATGTGAGTAGTGCCTTAAGTTTCTGCCTTGACTTCACTCAAGTGATAGCCTAGAAGTATAAGCCAAATAAACCCCTCCATGTTGCTTTTGCTGGGGTATTTTGTCCCATTGACAGAAGAAACGAACTTCTCTTCTAACCCTATAACCTCTCCCTGGATAGCTGTCCTTTGGGTTTCGCTGGCATTGTCAGGGACTCATGATAAACACCCTGTGTACGGGGACATCTTTGATAGCATAACAGTTCAGATGAGTGAAAGAAACAGGGATAAGAGAGCCATGGAAGTTGGCCCATTACTGCTATCCTAAAGCAAGGCTCTGCACAGGACCAATGACAAGCCGGTGACCATACCATGTGAGAGCCAAAGAACCTCTCATACCACAGGGAGCTCAGGATGGCATGAATGCCCAGCTACTGATCTGTTAAGATTAGGCCATGGCCCTGCTTGGGGAAATCAAGACTCACTCTCATGTCTTTTACATGGACATCTAAGCAGACACGCCCTACTGATTCTTTAGACCAAAGGAATCCAACTTCTTGACATTGAGACATGACTCTGTAATCCACGGATGTGTTAGGCTATGTTCATACCCATCCTAAGACCATTCCATGTGGCCTTGAGGCTGCAGGTTGGCTATGCCTCTTAGAGCCCCCAGAACTTGAGGAGTCAGACTATGCATCCCCACACTTGAAGATAGGGCAGGAGGTCTCACCACCCTGTGCCCAGAAACCTCTGGGAGTGTCCTATGACTTTTTCCATGTTGGAGTGAAACTAGGAGTTGGGGGTCAGAAAGATTCCTTGTGTCATCTTCGAGGCCACCAGCAGTGGGGTGTGCTTCTCAGATATTCTTGCTAAATTGGGTTTGGGGTGTAGCCAGGGGCTCTGGATGCCAGCGATGTACTCTTCAGGTGACCCTCCCATGAGTTTGACCTGCCTCTTCTTGGATGCAAGACCAATGCCTAGGATGGAAAAATGCAGAAGAATCTGGCTGCAAGCATCAACAGCCTGATAAAGGAGGTAGCCCTCAGCCGGCTGTGGGAGAGCCAGCTTGGCATGAGCTGGAACTGGATAGTGAAGCTTCACAGCCACACTCACTGCTCAGGTGGTGCCTTTGAAAGGGAGTTGGGAGGGGGCGGAAAATCTATGAATCCTTTCTGGATGGGAGGAAGGGAGATCTGAAATAAGAAGAGAGGGAGGCAGGTAGCTGAGTAGATCTATAGAAAAATAGATAGATAGATAGATAGATAGATAGATAGATAGATAGATAGGTAGATAGATAGATAGATAGATAGACAGACTAGATAGATAGATAAATAGATAGATAGACTAGATAGATAGATAGACTAGATAGATAGACTAGATAGATAGATAGATAGATAGATAGACTAGATAGATAGATAGATAGATAGATAGATAGATAGATAGATAGATAGATAGACAGGTAGATAGATAGATAGGTAGGTAGGTAGATAGATAGATAGATAGATAGATAGATAGATAGATAGATAGATAGATAGATAGACAGATAGGTAGGTAGATAGATAGATAGATAGATAGGTAGATAGGTAGGTAGATAGATAGATTTAATAAGCCTAAGCTTCGATTGGGCAGATGTAATCCTATACTAACTTACTCCCCAGCTATAAAGACTCTTGTTATTTGCTGTTTTTCCTGGCCACTCAGCCCTGGACCATGGATGAGAACTTCCTTCACCCCTGTCTTCCTCTCCTTTCTCTACCTGCAAACCTTTCACTGGGTCCTCAAGTCCCACCTTTCTCCCTCCACTGCCCAATCACAAGCTCTAGCCTTTTATTGACCAGTTGAGTTGGGGAGAAGGTTCACATGGCATCACTTTTTATACATGAAGATCTGCTTGTGGTGGTGGTAGGGGCAACCACATCATGAGAAACAACTATTTAGCATTAGAATACAAGCAGCATCTGACCATTACATTTCTCTCTCTTTTTTCCAAATAAAAAGGCTTTTCCTCTTATTGTAATAAACAATGTACAGTTGGAACAATTATAAAACAATTATGGAAATTGTTAGGTAAGCGTCACATTCATGTTGCCCTTGTGTCAAGACAAAAAACTAAGACAGACAGATAGTAGAGGGAAGATGGATGGATCATAACAGATACACGATAGAGGATTCCCAGGTAGAGAAGAGATAGATGATGGAAGATAGATAAATAGATGATAGACAGACAGATGGCAGGGGGATTGGTCCATGATAGATAGATAATAGAATGACTGATTGATTGATATATGGTAGCTAGACAGACAGACAGAAGTATGATAGGTTAAGTACTTGATGATGGACAATGACCTGGTCACAGGCTTGGAAAGCAAATGGTTGGAGTATAAAAGATAAGGAGTGTCAATGCAGGCTTGTAAGCAGAGCTCATGGGATATATGAGGGTTTGAGTGGCAATACATACTCAAACGCACACAAACACACATGCATGCACATACATGCATACATACATACATACATACATACATACACATATGCACACACATCCATGCATAGATACACACATACATGCACACATATGCATAAATGCACACACATGTATATGGATGCATCTGCACACACACATAAACACACATATTCATACATACACATACATACATGCACATACACATGTACCCATACAGTCACACATACGTACATATATATGCACATACATGCACACCCTCATAGACAGTCAGACACACAGACAGACAGACACACACACACACACACACACACACACACACACACACCAGAGATAGCATAAAGTGATGAAAAGGCTAGTAGACAAGGTATCTCAGTTAGGTGATTGTCTTAGTCTTAGCTTCAATGAAACACCATGACCAAAAAGCAAGTTGGGGAGGAAAGGATTTAATTAGCTTACACTTCCAGGCCATGGTCCATCACTGAAGGAAGTCAGGACAGGAACTCAAGCAGGGCAGGAACCTGGAGGCAGGAGCTGACGCAGAGGCCTTGGAGGGTGCTGTTTACTGGCTTGCTCTTCATAGCTTGCTCAGCTTGCATTTTATAGAACCCAGGACCACCAGCCCATGAATGGCACCACTCACAAAGGTCCGGACCCTCCCCCATTGATAAATAATTGAGAAAATGACTCACAACTGGATCTTATGGAGACATTTCTTCAACTGAGGCTCCTTCTTCTGTGATGACTCTAGCTTGCATCAACTTGACACACAAAACCAGCCAGCACAGTGATCTTCACAGAAACCCAACAGGAAGGACTTAGCCTCAGTACTACAAAACACTTTGAAGCAGCAGTACTATTACTAACTACAATGACTACCTCTGAAGATGTTGTGGGCCTGCCTCAGAGATAGATGCTAAGCCCTTCTGGGCTGCGTGTGGACACTAGCTAGCAGGTTGGTGGGCAGTTGCTCACGCGGGGTGTCCTTTTCCTCCTCTAATGCCAGGAAGACAGTCGTTGATCACGACAGATCTGATTCCTGCTAAGGATTCTCTTTCCCTCTCCATTGTGTGCTTCAAGGACACCTCGACTGAACACAGAGCATGTGACTAAGAGACTCACTCTAGGGACATGTCTTCTGATTCTTTAAAAATTGTAACATGAGCCAGCAAGCCACACAGAGTTCTGGGACAGTCCCCTGAAGATACTGCCTGAAGGCAGCATGCTAGAAAGCATGCCCACTTTTTGAGATGTAGGGTATGTAGCCATTGGACTCATGCACTGGCTGACACTGTGTCCTTAACAAGAAAAATACCTATCCATGACTAAGAGAGGGAAGGAGGAGCTGCTTCCCTCGCGGTAATTCCTGATGCTTCTGGAGGATTTGCTGGCTCCTTTCTCCCCCCCATTCCAGGAATGAGGTCTGCAACCCCCAACGGGGCAACGTAGGGAACCCGGAGCCTTACTGTGGCCGTTGTGCCCTGGATTCTCTGAATTTAGAAGCAAGCAAGAAAAGGAGTCATTACAGTGAGGGCTGAGCTTCTTGTAGATCAGGAAGCGAGGCTCTGTTTGTGCCGTGGAGTGGGTGACATGAGTGTGCAGAATGCCGGTGACACCCTGCCCTCCAGGGGCCTCTGATACGTCTCTGCCCACTGATAACCAGTATTGCTTGAGAAGGAACCTAAGTAGCTATGCAGCGTGTGGGTGGCTGAGACTCGATATTTGCGGTTGCATTGTCCACCTGGCTCAGCATTGTAAGGATTATGGGTGGAGCTTCGATGAAGCCTTCCCCTCCCCCCCACCCCTAACCCCACCCCTCCCCCGAGCCTTGGGGGTTCACCTGCTAGGCAGGAGAATGAAGAATTGCATAGATTCAGTGATTTGTCAAAAGGCCTTGTAAAGATATTTACTTAAATATGTAAATCTGAACAGATAGCCTTTCTTCTATCTGGTTGATTGGTGCTAAATGGAGACTTCAGGGTAAGAGGTTCAGCTCCCAGCAGCTCACATACCGAGGGCGTAGACCCTGATGCGCTGTCCACAGTGAGGCTCTGGGAGGAGGGACTGGTTCATGAGGAGCTGATCTAACCAAGTTACTGTCATCTTTTAAATTCCATGTGTATAGAGTGTGTGCATGTGCACATGTAGTGTATGTGTGTGTAGTGTGTGCATAGTGTGTGTGTAGTGTGTGTATGGTGTGTGTATATAGTGTGTATAATATGTTGTGTAGTGTGTGCATAGTGTGTGTGTGTAGTGTATGTATGTGTATAGTATTGTGTACTATATAGTGTGTATGTACTGTGTGTGTAGTGTATGTATAGTGTGTGTGGTGTGTGTAGTATATGTGTGTGTAATGTGTGTAGGGTATGTGGGTATGCAGTATATGTATGTATATAGTATGTATGTATACTGTGTATATATTATGTGTAGTATATGTGTGTATATAGTATTGTGTAGTGTATGTGTGTATAGTGTGTATATATAGTGTGTGTAGTATATGTGTGTATAGTGGGTATATAGTGTGTGTATATAGTATGCATGTAGTATGTACATAGTACATGTGTAGTGTATGTATATATAGTATGTATATAGTGTGTGTGTAGTGTATGTATGTACAGTGTGTATATAGTGTGTATATAGTATGCCTGTAGTGTGTACATAGTATGTATGTAGTGTATGTGTGTACAGTGTGTATATAGTGTGTGTAGCATATGTGTGTATAGTGTGTATATAGTGTGTGTATATAGTATGCCTGTAGTGTGTACATGGTATGTGTGTAGTATATATATATATATATATATATATATAGTGTGTGTGTAGTGTGTATGTAGTGTGTATAGTGTTTCTGTGTAGTATATATGTGTATAGTGTGTGTAGCATATGTGTATGTGTTTGTATAGTGTGTGTAGTATGTATGTGTGTAGTGTGTGCAGTGTATGTGTGTGTGCATACTGTGTGTAAACACAATCAGAAAGTGCTTATTTACTTTCTTGACATTCTTGCACCCTAGCAGCAGTGAGAATGTCTTGTCAGGCAAGTCATTACTGTAGCTCACAGGATTTTCACAGCACGGGACACTGATGGTGACCTCTTCTCCGATAGTGTGCCTTCTAGTGCACAGGCCTTCGACACCGTATACAGGACCTGTACAAAATTAAGCCACACAAAATCCCAGCCAGGAGAGAACATCAAATTCCACCTTCGCCAAGGAGCTGGCAGCTGATGGCGGCTGGGAGAGAGAGTCATTTTACTAAGGGCGTGGCTTCTAGTGGGCAGACTATGGTCGCACACCCGAGAGTTATGGCTATCTTGTAGTCAACTTGACAGACAGGAATAATTGCTTGTGAAAGGCAGGCTGGTGGGTGGAGAGGGGAGGGGACAGATCAGATCTGGGAGAAGTTGAAGGAAGCTCTGTGATCAAGATGCTTTTTATGACCATCTCAAAGAACCAATAAATTTTTTTTTTAAGGAAAATGAATCATCAGGGCCAGGATTCTTAACTTCTATACTGCTTGAAAAACCCATAACGTGTTTGATACTCTGTCTTAAAATTTAAACTTAGTAGGAAAAACAATTACCGATCGCTTCATAATTACAAAAATGTCAACTATCTGTTGTATGTAGCCACCATGATCCAAGGAGCCCCTCAAGCAGCGAGGTTCAACTTGCCTGACTTTTTTCAGTTGGGGAAACTGAGTCTCATTCTCCTCAAGGATGGAGCCCTTGGGTGTAGCTGGGACCATCACTCAGGCTGGAGACACCTCTGTCAGGGTTTTATTGAGCAGAGCTGCCTGCCGCCATATGTACTTAAATAATGAGCGAGGATCAATACCTGCCTCTGTCCACAGTCCCTCGACGCTGGCCTAAGGAGTCGAGGCCAGCTCCACGGCGGCGGAGCGGCAGCCTGCAGCCCGAGCGCATTACAGCCTCGCTGAAGCTAAATTTTGCCCATCAGGAACCACGAGCCACGCTGAGAAGGGAGGCAGAGGTCGCTGAGGAGTCACGGGGATCTAAATCTCCAGCGCTGGTGAGATAATGCGGCCATGTTACCATAAACAGACATCCATCCATCACTGGATGTTGGCTCAGCCCGGAGCCGTAGCCCATGGCGGCATGGCGGTTCTCAGAAGCCTGGCAGCTCTGGGGTCAGCTTTTATTTCTGCGTCTTCCTGGTTATGAGACTGCACAAAAGATCCTTTACTCTTCTCTGTCTCTGTCTCTGTCTCTGTCTGTCACTGTTTCTCTCTATCTCTCACTGTCTCTCTGTCTCTCACTATCTCTCTCTGTCTCTGTCTCTCCCTGCGTCTCTGTCTCTGTATCTCTGTCTGTCTGTCTTTCTCTCGTCCCTTCCCTCTTTCCAGTCCCTTCCTCCATCTTTTCCCTTTTCTTCTGTTTTCTTCCCTCTCTCCTTAGTTCCATTTATACATCCACAACACACACACAAAATAAATGTTACATGTGCTAATATGTGTGTACACATATCCCATCATTCCATAAGCAAGGTATAGCCCCCCACAATGTCCCCCTGTTTCACTTCTCTAGCTACACTTCCACAAACACATCATTATCTCTACCTTGCCTTCTGCCGTCTATCGATTAGTTTGCCTGCTCTTGAAATTCACAGAAATAGATTCAGTTGGAGAATCTGCTTTTACGCCTGGCTTCTTTAGTTAACCACAATTAACATACTAAACATAAGCCCATGTCTAGTTGTGTGGGTGTCACTTATTTTTGATTCTCACATATTCTGTTGCCTGGATGGACCAGCACGTGTTAACCCACCCTCTCCCTCCTCATCCGTGTGTGCGCCATGCTCTTAGGAACACAGGTGCTCTGAGCTTTGTATGCTGACCTCTGCCACATGGTGTTTGCAGAGCTGGGAGCAGAGTTGAGGATGAGTTTTGCTTCTGTTCCTGGAGCCTCAGTCTCCTCCTTGAGAAACCGGAGCGTGTTATTTGTCTTCTTAGGGTCGCTTGGCTCAATGGGTGGATGTTCTAGCGTACAATAACTTTGAGCCCTGTAGAATGCTGTTTGCCATTGAATGTCTGCACCCAAACCCAGGCTAACTCTGTTTCCCTGTACAGTGCAGCTGGGTTGGACAGATGGGGTGTTGTCCATTGCTGTGGCAAAAAGCCAGACAAGAACATCTTAGGAAACAAAGGATTCTTTTTGGCTGATAGTTTGAGTCAACTGCAGTGAGGAAGTCTATGCAGGTGTGTGAGACAGATATGGCGACCATAGAGAGATGAAGGGCTATGATCATCATCATCATCATCATCATCATCATCATCATCATCTCTCTCTCCCTTCCCCTCTCCCTCTCTCTCCTCTCTCCCTCTCCCTTTCTCTCTCTGCTCTCCTCCCTCTCTCCTCTCTCCTTTCCTCTCTTCTCTCTTTCTTTGTTTCTTTCTTCCTTCTTTCTTTCTATATTTTTTCATGTTAGAGATTTTATTAATTTTATCATTTGGAACAATTCTGAATTCTAAGAACAAAATCCCCTACTCCTCATGAATGTGCATCATTTGATATGACACAAATTCTGACTCATGATGGACATCTAGGTACTCGAGTTACTATTATAACAATGTTCTCAACATTGTTTGGTCTTTTATTTTTTTAATTATTTATTTACTTTACATATCAATCCCAGCTCCCTCTCCTCTCAATGTCCCCCACACCATCCACCCCTTCCCTGCTTCTCCTCAGGAAAGGACAGGCCTCCCATGAATACCAACCAACCCCAGTGTATCAAGTTGCAATAAGTCTAGATGTGTCTTCTGTTGAGACTAGAACAGGCAGCCCAGTTAGGGGAAAGGTATCCAAAGCAGGCAATGTAGTCAGAGATAGCCCCTGCTCCTGCTTTAGGGGTCTCACCTGCAGACTCAGCCGGACAACTGTTACGTATGTGAAGAGGGCCTGGGTCCATCCTATGCTCACTGACTTGCAGTTCATTCTTTATGAGCCCTTATAAAGAAATTAATTGATTCTGTAGGTTTTCTTGTGGTCTCCTGGACAATCTGACTCCTTCAGTCCTTCCTCTTCCACAGGATTCTTTGCCTAATGTCTGGCTGTGGGTCTCTGCATTTGTTCGCATTAGTGGCTGGGTGAAGCCTCTCTGGTGACAGTTATGCTAGGTCCCTGTCTGCAAGTGTAGGAGAGTGTCATTAACAGAGTCAGGGACGGGCTTCCTCTTATGCATGGGTTGCAGGCTAGGCCGGTCAGCGGTCAGCTCCTTTCTCCAGTTCTGCCCCATCTTTTACCTCTGCACATTTTGGAGGCAGGACAAATTGCGGGTCTAAGGTTTGTATCTGGGTTGGTGTCCCAATTCCTCCATTGGAAGTCTTACCTGGTTACAAGAGCAGGCCGTTCAGGCTCCATACCCCCCATTGCTAGCAGTCTTAGCTAGAGTCACCCTCATGGATTCCTGGGGATTCTCATCATCCTAGGTTTCTAGCTTGCTCAGAGATGTGCCCCCCCAGTTGTCTCTCCCAATCTGCCCTCCCCAATCTGATTTCTTTTGTTCCCATCCCCACCCCCATGCCCAGTTCCCTCCCTCCACCCTCCCTTGTCTACAACAAATGGAAATCCATCAATGTAATCTACCATATAAACAAACAGAAAATAAAAACACAGGAGCATCTCATTAGATGCTGGGAAAGCCTTTGATAAAAATCCAAAGACACCTTTCTTTCTTGTTTTAGAATTTAGTCTGGGACCCTAGCTAATGCGATGATGCCCCAAACTAGAGTGGATTTCCCCATCTCAATTAGCCTAGAGCTAATCCTGCCACATTAACAGCTTCCCAACAGGCAGCTCCTCCTGAGCTCTACCTAGGAAGCATGGGTGTGGTACTCACACAGAGTACCACATAGAGATGCTGTCTTAGTCACCTTCTATCACTGGGATGAAACACAAGGAACAAAAGCAAGTTGTGGAGGAAAGGGTTTATTTGGCTTACACTTCTACATCAGAGTCCATCATGGAAGGATGTTCCAGCAGAAACTCAAGCAGGGCAGGAACCTGGAGGCAGGAGCTGATGCAGAGGCCATGGAGGGATGCTGCTTACTGGCTTGCTCCCCATGGCTTGCTCAGCCTGCTTTCTTATAGATCCCAGGACCACCAGCCCAGGGATGGCTCCACCCACAATGGGCTGGGCCTCCCCATATCAATCACTATTAAGAAAAATACCCTATAGGCTTCTGTACTGCCTAATCTTTTGGAAGCAGTTTCTCAATGGATGTTCCTTCCTTTCAGATGACTCTAGCTTGAGTAAAGTTGATGTGAAACTATCTAGCATGGATGCCGGGTTGAAAGAGGACACCTACCCGCACTTACCCAGGGGGCACTTTCTCCTTAACCATTTGCCCAATTTCTTCTGGCCAAAAAGAAAGACAAAGATGGCCCTCAAACAACAGTTTCCAGAGAACTCCTTTGTATGTCAGCATTAATTGTTTGAAACCTCCAACCTCCAGAAAGACAAAGCAGATGAATTTCTAAGGGGTTAGGAGTAGCAAGACTTCAAGTGAAAGAGTTTACATAATTGTGAAGGGTCCCTACGGCCTCAAGAAGGCACCACGTTCAGAGGAGAGTGTGTGAGAATCCCTGAGCCCCTTCTATGCCTCCAGGGTGAAGCACTCCCCTTGCCTGAACAGGATCTTGGGTGGATCCTGAAGGAGATGTAGTAGGAGCCAGAAGTGTGTGTCAGTAAATACCATAAATCAAGGATAATTTTAAAGGGGCTTTGTGCTTAGGATGCTGTGACACCCTTTGGCTAGCACCTCCCTCCAGGCCTAGAGAGTTGTAGATACATGGTAGACACAGCACCCAGAGCTGCTTGCCTAAAAATAATGGGCTTGTATTTCATCTCCAAAAATAGTGTGTTGGGCTTGGAATGCTCTCTTTCCCTCTTTGGGACTTGAGGATTATTGGATTACGAAGCCAAAGGCTTTTCCTGGCTTTGCAGGATGGTGTTTGAAGCTTGGAAGACAATGGTGCCTGGAAGCTTCCAGATTTAACAGCATTAGGCACAAGTATTCTGATCACTGTCCTGTTTAGCTTCAGTTGTCAACTTGACACAGCCTACGGCCACCTGAAAGGAGCTGAAGAATTGTCTCGTCTCTATTAGATCAGCCTGTGCGCCTGTGCGGGAGGTGGGGGGGGTGAGGGGGTTGGGGTTGGGGCCAGGCCCATGGTAGGCAACATCCTCCCTTGGTGGGTGGTCCTGACTGTATAAGAAAGCTGTATAAGCGTAAGCCTGCCAGTGAACGAGCCATCAAGTAGCATCCTCTCTGGTTCCTGTTATACATCTTTGGCTGTGAGGAGATGGAGGTGATCCCATGTGGAATTGCAATCTGGCAGGCCCTTACTAAGTTCCAGCGCTTTCAGAACTCACACTTTGGGGGTCACACTACTCACTGAATTGCATATTTACAAGCTGGTAAGTATAATTAAATAGCACAAATTTAAAGATTTCATATATATATCATCACTGGATGTGTGCAGATGCCCAAGGACACAAGGCATGTCTGATCCCATGGAACTGGAGTCATGGATGACTAGAGAACAAACTGATGTGGGGGGGCTGAGAAGTAGATTCAGATTTCCTTCAAGAGCAAAGTGTCTCTCCGGGTCTCCGGATGACAGTTTTTAAAACAGTACCTAATTGGCAGAACATAGAGCTGGTTGGATATTCTTCATCCATCTTCCTGGCATTTTCAAAGCTGTTCTCTGTATCCTGAGGTTACGATGCATGGCTCTCTCCAAGGGGCTACTCCTCATTTTTTGGATCTAAGGAGTTCTCTTCCTTCAAGAAGACAGAAAGATCACCCACCTCGTGAGCTCACCTGAAATCAACACCACCTTTGTAGATGAGAAGTGGAAAGTCAACTCCTGTAACTCCAGGTTCAAGGGCAGGGGAATGGAAACGGAACCCTTACTCTTTAGAAACAGATGCTCCAGCTTCATGGACACAGGCTTAGGTGCAGTTTGGGTAAGAAAGGCAAAGTAAGCTTCAGGGTAAAAGAATTTATGATGGATGCCACGTAGGTCAGAGGAAGAAGGGTCCAGGATTCCACACAGACTCCTGCACAGCTGTCCTGAACAACAAACATGTGGCAGGGCATCACTTCCTGTTCTGTCCAACCTTGGCAATTATTGATATTGTAACAAACCTTGTCATCTTCAAAGTTCACACTCAACAGCTACATAGTAAAGTTATGTTGAAAATCAAAACCTGACTACAGTGTTTCAAAGAAGGATCTAAGTTACTGCGACAAAATAACAGACAAGAGGCAATTTAATGGAGAAGGGCCTGATTTCAGCTTATAGGAGCAAGACAGCTGTTGTTGATGGCATCCTAAGACAGGAATCAGATATGAACAGGAAGTAGGACCTGCCTATCAAACTTCAAGGCCCACCCCTCTGCGACCCACTTCCTTCACAACCATCTCAAACAGTGACACCATCTGGTAACTAAGTATTTAAATCACAGGAGTCTGTTGGGGGACATTCCACATTCACACCACAATGGGGAGTTTCACTTTTTGTGTTGACTGCATGCATAGCTGTCTAGGAGAGTGTGGAGCCTGCAGACTGCAGGTTAGACACTTCTGCAGAGAGTCTAGCTCAGGAACATCACAGAAAGGAAAATTTAGATGAAATTGAAGAAAAGAAATTGCACTTTAGACCCATGGTCTGAGAGGCAGCCCAGCGCCATGAAGGCAGCTTTGGGGACTTGCTAGAGCTGCGGATTGAAATTTTAATGTCACATACAGTTTCAGACTTCATGTCCTCTTGCATCCTGTCTCTTCAAGGGCACCACTTAATCACTTGCTGTTTAACACTCATAAACACTCTTAAGAAGAATTGTCAAAACCAGGGTCTCTGAAAGACCCATGGCTTGCAGAACAACTTTGAAGCGGCCTCCAATGGCAAAGGACAGAAGGATAATTCAAACAAATTACCTGCCCAGGGCCAGCACAGGTGAGATGGGAGAGCTATATGCAGAAGGGGGATCGGGGAGAAACCCGTGGACATGCCTGACACAAGAATCATGTCTGAGGCAGGAGGATGGGGGCAAACTAGGGTAGATGGAGAGATCCTCAGACTGCCAGGTCTCTAAGAAAATAGTACCAAGGTCTCAGAGAAAAGGTGGCCATCAGAGATGCTCTGGATAGAAATAGCTCCTATCAGGGATCCCACTGGGCCCAGTTGTGGGCTGGGCTGGGAGAAACCCTGTGGTCGTGGCTTTGGAGTGGATGCTATGACAGGTACAAAGTGGCAATAATTGGGAATTTTGAAATGTGTTCCTGCTCATGGACCCTGGAGAGACGAGAGAGGTGGCAGGCACATATGAAGCCAAATCCCTGTCCTCTCCTCCCCCTTCCTATTTCTTCTCCCTATGATTCTTCATATGTATCCCTGGTTATTTCTTTCCTTTCCAACGGCTGCATGTATTTTTTTTTCTGACATGAAACCACAGACAGCCTTCAACAACAAGAAGCTTAAATTATCCCTGGAGAAACCCATCATTATAGGGAGAGGAAATCTGCTTGCTCTCAGCATACATCTTGACCTCAGCAAAGGGTCCCCAGCTGCCATGATCCATCCCTCTCAACCCAAGGGACTGGGAGGGGGGTGTCTTAGAAGGAAGAGGCTGATTAGAGAAGAAGAAAAAGGAGTTCCTGATTTAAGGTCCCACCAGAAAATAATCATACAAGTCAAAAAAGCTGGAGAGTCATTAAAGGAACCAATGTCCGTCATCACTGCCTCAGCAAGAGGGAACCAGGGGGACCCGTGGACTGGAGGACATCTGGAGGTTGTGAGTGCCCTCCATCGCAGGGGCCTCCAGATGGACGTGAACTACAGCAAATCATCAGGATCAGGTCATTCTAGGCTCTGAGTCAGATGTGAGTTCTCAGGATAAGGCAGATGTAGACAGAAAACAGATAAACAAATCCCCAATAGGTAGATAATTGATAGATGATGGGTAATAAATAGACAATGGGTAGGTAATATATAGCTAGATGCCAGATAATTGATAAGTGATACAAAAATCATCAATAGCTACTAAGAGGATTTTTGTTTCAGTGGTAGTTTTTACTTACACTCATTGATTGATTGATTGATTGATTGATTGGAGCTGGAGAGGAACACAGGGCCCCCACACGCAAGGCAAGCACTCCACCACGAATCCATAGAACCTGCATCTCCAACCCATGAAGCCACTTTTAAAGAAGGCTGTTTTGCCAGCTTCCTGGCCTCTCCTGTGTTCCTGTTTCTCATGTATGTTCTCAAGTGACTACCTGAATAAGGGTTGGCTTCTCAAGTCTGACCTTACCCTCTATGCCACCCCAAATCCATGGCACCCACAATCCCCTAGGTGCCTGGGGGTTAAGTCATATTCCAGAGCTAAACTCATTTCTGCAGGTCTTTTCTTTCCTTAATGCTGCCCTATCCCCATATATCATATACATATCACAGGGATCTGCTAGCCTCTGTGTCTGACATCTATCTATCTATCTATCTATCTATCTATCTATCTATCTATCTATCTATGCATCCATCCACCATCCATCCATTATCAATCCATCTATATATCATCCATCATTTCATCCATCTAGTCATCCATCCATCCATCTATCCATCCATCCACCATTTTATCCATCCAGTCATCCATTCATCCTTCTACCTAACTATTCATCCATCATTCCGTCCATCCATCCATCCATCCACCCATCATCCATCCACCCACCCATCTATCCAGTATTCTATCCATCATCTGTCTATCTATCCATCTGTCTGTCTGTCTGTCTGCCTGCCTGCATGCCTGCATGCCTGCCTGTCTACCTGCCTATCTACCTACCCTTTCATGGCTGTAATGATGGTTGTGATGGTCGTGATGATGGTGGTTATGGTAGAGGTGATGGTTTTTATGTTAGAGATAATAGTGGTCTGGTGGTGATTGATAGTGAGGGTTGTGTTGATGGTGGTGGTGACTGTAGTGGAGGTGACCATGGTGGTGATGGTGATGGTGATAGTCATAATAAAAGTAGTCATCACTGTGATGGTGGGTGTGGTCTGTGGTGATAGTGAGGGTTGTGTTGGTGGTGGTGGCTGTGGTAGAGGTGATAATGGTAATGAAGGCAACAATGGTGGTGATTGTTGTGGTGGAGGTGATGGTAGTGCCAACAGTTGTGGTGCTGGTGGTGGTAATGGTGATGGCTATTGTATCCAATGATCAATGTAACCAAATTCGTGAGAGCCTGGCAGAATCACATGTCTTCATCAAACTTCCACATGGCTGAAGAAGAGATTGCCTCTGTCTCAGTGACTTTTTCTGAGGCAAAAAGGCCACTTGAGGCACATGGTTTTCAGAAAGAGAGAGCAAAGACTCCAGACACCTGGCCATTTTCACCCTGCCAGGAGGCATTCCTCCAATTAACCTTTGCCATCTGGTCCAGGTGTCTTCCAGCCTTCATTTCTCTACTGACCAAATAATGTTGAGCTTCCTAGTAATTATAATAAGCTAATAAAAGCACGAATGTGGACTGTACAGCACGGTCTGGGCACAAACTGTGTACCAGGCCTTAGCATCTGCCACAGGAAAGTGTCGCTCCTAAAGGACTCCATGGTACAAAATGGGGCAGAGAAGATAAAGGGAATTTACAACAATAGTTAAATGTACTGGGCCCTCAAAGATGCTAAGTGTTCTGTTAACCATTGTTATCACTTAACCCCAAGGTCCAAAAGTGGATGTAGGGCTGTGTGTGGGTTGGTTTTGTCAACTTGACACAAAGTAAAGTCACCTGGGAAAGAGGAACCTCAGATGGTATTGTCTCCGTCAGATTGGCCTGTGTGACACTTTCTTGATTAACAATTGGTGTGTAAATGAACACTGCTGTGGCACTGCCAAAATACCAGTGAAGTGGGGGCTCATATAACTGGCGATCTGGTGAGGCATCCAGAGGGATGCATCAGCCAGCTCTGCCTGAGTCCTCTCCACTAGCTCTTTCCTGAGTTCATCCAAGTCCCCCACTTCTACCTCCAACACTGGGGATAGAATCCAGGACCCCACATGAGCTAGGCAAGAGCTCAGCCTCTGAGTCATACCTGCAGTCTCAAAGTTCCTGACCATGTGCATGTGTGTGTGTGTGTAGATGGGTGGGGTCTGGGCCAAACTGGGGTGCCTTGGCAAGGATATTTACAGAGGAGCCATCTCCCCCATCCCGAGAGGAACATACTGTTTATACTTTTAAGACTGCAGGGACCCAGCTTCAAACGGATTAGCCATTTAAGAAAGAAAATCAAAATAAAGTTTACGCTTGCTCTCCAAGGAACAGCCAAGAGAGCACGCAACAGCTTCTCCCACTGTCTGTGGCCAGGACCAACACCCTGTGCTTGGCTTCTCTGGGCGGCTGTATCTTGGCAGCTTGTAATTCAGAGACAAAACTCTTATGGAAACTGAGGGTCCTCATATGCTCCCTCAGCAGAGTCCCAGAGTGTATTCTGGCTGGGACCTCTTGGCTTGGTTTGGCTAGGAGACTGAAAGCTTAGGGGCCTGAGGAAGGAAGGGTCTTCCCCCTCCTCCTCCCCCACCACCCTTTTTGACCTGTATCGTTGTGTGTTTGCCGAGCCTGTGACGGGTCTCAGGGAAGTGGGCTGGCAGGATAATTATCTGCCTGGTAATTACAACCAGCCATGAAGGAAGGCTATGCATGCCAAACGGTGGTCGCCAGCTGGAAGACGCCCTCAAGCGAGGGATTTGTGGCCGGCTGTGCAACTCGGCAGGGCTTACGTTCTTTTGGCTGTGTACTTGAGAAAGCATAGTTTCACCTTCTCTGTTTCTATGTTTTTCTTCCCTTTCTCCTTTCTCTCTTTAATTTCCACTTCAGAAGCGGGCGGGTGACGTGGTTGTGAAACTCACTTGGATTCATAATCCGGGCCTTTCCAGATCTGTGGAGCAGTGGGGAGCTGTATAGGGCTTGTTCTCCATTCTCTGGGAGGAGGGCGCTGTGTGGCCAATGGTTCTTGAATGAACCAAAGGCACCCACGAAGTGGACTCATGCCAAGGTGCACTTACAGAACATCTTGGGCATGCTGGAGCTGCTCTGTGGATGCTTTGCCTGTATGAGCGGTAGGGTCTTCTTCCTGCCCCATCCAGGCAGTCAGTCATGGGACAGTATTACAGGGGCTCGGCGGGGGACTGGATGGATGTTGCTATAAACGTTATCTTTTTTTTAAAACTTTTTTGTTTTTAATTTGACCTGACCAGCTCCCCAATAATGGAGGCCGACTGGACTTATTTACTCATCTTTGGCACAATGACTGGGTGAATTATCTCTAATCTAGTTTTCCAATGCTAGCCTGGGTACTTCCCAGCTGTGCGCACCAAGCACTTGGTGTTTGAGTCCTCCCTGGGTTATTCTGCTCCAGCACTCTGTCCTCAAGGAGCGTTTCACTCAGGCACGGTGCTGCTGGTCTGTCTTGTCTAATGGAGACCTTCTGCTCCCTCCACCTCTTTCTCCTTCTCCTCTCTCCTCTTTCTCCTCGTGGTCCCTAGCTGTGGCCCCTGTCCCCTAGCCAGGTAACTAAAGCCTAGCTCTATTTGTCTCAGTCATTGGCGATAGTCACTTTCATTTAACTGGTCCCTTTAAACTGGAGATCAAGGTTTGCATGACAAAGGCCAGTGTACATCAGAATCCGTTCATGTTCATCTGGAAGCAACCGGATCTTGAGGTTCTGAATCTAGCATTTGTATACATAGCACTAGATCATACACACACACACACACACACACACACACAAACACACACACCAGGTGTAGGGAAGAGTGTCAAAGTGGATGGAGACTTTTGGCGACATCGCTTTTTGCTTTTTCCACCTGATTTTGGTGGTTAAGAGAAGAGTCTAGATGTGGGCTTCCTCCAGATGTGGGCTTCCACCAGTGCCACAGCCTGCGGGTGTTGTTGACACTTTGGCCAGGGTTCCTGGCTCATGTCTCTTGCTTTGTCTCATCCTTGTCTATGAAAGTCTTAGGCCCCCCTCGAAATCCTCCTTCACTTGGTTTAGGTCCCCGAAGGGAACCAGATGTAGCAGTCACTCTTGACCCTGTGGAGAGAGAGTCCCACCCTCCCAGATTGCCTCGGACTGGGAAGTCTCAGAGTTGAGAGACATTTAAGACTAGCAGCGGGACTGAGGGTGTGACTAGGTGAGTCAAGTACTCACCTAGTGGTGCCAAGGCCCTGGGTTCTAGTCCTAGCACCGAAAAATACTAAACAAAAAATGGGCCATCTCAGCCACCGTAGCCCCCAGTGACTTGGTACTTTAGGACCATGATCTGTTGTGGGTGGGGCTTTGGGTGGGACTCGTGTGGTGTCATATCTGCAGGACTTGTCAGAGGGTGACACTAGGCAGGGGACCCGATTCTCTTCATCTGTGAGTTGGGAGTCTGTCTCAGAGGGCTGGTCTGCAACCATGCTTGGAAGGCACCCAGCGCTGAGGTCTCTGAGGAAACATGGCATTGAGCCCCTGGCTGCAGCTTTCACTTATAATTATAGTGAGTGGCACAATCTAACATCCGTGTCTTCAGCAGGCTGCTGGCTGATTCTCTTGGGCGTCGCTGCTTTCTCAGTCTTGTTTTCTGGGGTTGAACTGGAGCAACACATGGCCCGTTGAGAATCACTGATGTGTTCGTATTCTGGTGTGACTGCTTGCTAGATCTGTATATGTGCATGTGTATCTGTATATGTATCTGATTGTCTGGTGTTGTGTGAGTGTCTATGCATACATGCATGTATGCATGTTTGTGTGTGTGAATGTATGTATTTGTATATGCATGTTTATGTATGCATATGTATGTATGTGTATATATATATGTGTGTATGTGTGCATATTATGTGTGTATATTTGTTTATATGTGTTTATATGGCTATACGTGTTTGTGTATATGCATGTGTGTATATGTGTGTTTTATGTCTATGTATATATATGTGTGTGTTTATATGTTTGTGTATGTGTATATGTGTATTTATATGTTTGTTTATATGTGTATGGCAGTATGTAAGTATATGTCTGTCTATGTATATATGTGTGTGTATTTATATGTCTGTGTATGTGTGTATGTGTATTTATATGTTATTATGTATGTGTATTTATACATTTGTGTATATGTATGCATATATGTGTTTGTGTGGCTGTATGTGTAGTTACATGTGTTTATATGTCTGTGTATATGTATCTGTGTATATGTGTGTGTATTTGTGTGTATGTTTGTATGTCTATGTATATGTATGTGTATATGTGTTTGTATCTCTGTATGTAGGGATATACACTTCCTGTCATAGATTAGGTTTATTGCCCTTTGTAAATTCCCCATTGTCCCTCTCTCTGAAGTCAGGGTGATGGAAAGGGTGGCTTAATTCACCCAGGATGGGGCAGGCTCGGGACACTGCCAGGGTCTGTGCTCAGCATGTTCTCGCCGCTGCTCACTGTGCAGCTCCCGGGATCCTTGGAGAAAGGTGATCTATTGACCCTGCACAATTCAGAATGACATCGAACCTTGCACCTTTCCCTGGAGCCTCCCTGGCCTGCCTTCTGTGCATCTCTCTGACTTCATCTCTATTCCCAGTTTCCCAGACTCACCCTGCTGAAGCTGCAGTCCTCTCCCATTCCCTCTCCCTCTCCTCCTCCTCTCCTCCTCTCCTTCTTCCTCTTCTCCCTCTCCCCCTCTTCTTCCCCCCCTCTCTTTCTCTCTCTTTCTAACTGCTTTGACAGGCTATATCTGTTCCCACCTCAGGCCCTTTGCATCAGCCACTTCCTCTGCAAAACTGCCCATCCAGAGTTTTTTCTGTAGTTGATCTTTCTGACTGCTTAAGGTTGCCACTCGACGCCCTTGCCTCATGGAAGCCTCCTGGCTTACCCTGTTTCAGGAAGGTCCCCATACTTCAGATGCTGTCTGTCACATCAGATTAGCTCATCTGCATTTTAGAAGATGCTGTCTTACCACTCAGGATGTGAAACCTCACTCATCTGTGGCCTTGTCTCCTTACGTAGGATAGGGACCTCAACTATCTTAATCCCAGGCATAGCTCCTGCAGTTTAGATGAGGCTGTCCGTCCCATAAGTATTTGTTAGAAAAATGAAGTCAGTGAAGATCGGTCCATGTGAGAGCTAGGGAGGTGGCCAGAGCAGGGGAAAAAATCTGGATGCAGAAAGGAGTTGAAAACATGTATCCGATGTGGAGTGCCAGAGGTGTGGCTAATACAGAGACATTGTTACAAGCCTAGATGTGTATGTGATATTTGAACCAGAAATTGAGAGTGCGGAGAGGGCCGGCAGAGAAAGCTCAGTGGTTAAGAGCAGACTGGTCGCGGCTCTTGCAGAGGACAAGAGCTCTGCTTCTGTGTTTGTTGGGCAAAGCTTTGGGAATCTCCCATGAAGATTTAACTGGTACAGACGGCCAAGCAAGGGCAGAGAGCTAGAGGAAGCTGGCTTCAACCTGCCTTTGAGTAGCCTTAGGACTGTCTCAGCCAGCTGTAACTGCATGGCAAACCACCCCGAATCTTAGTGGAAATTACAGGGACGATTTAGCTCATGAACCCATGAATCCTGTGCTGATTTAGGGGAGGCTGCTGGAGCTGTTCACGTGTCAGCAGGCAGTTTCTGGGTCAGTCTGGGGTGGCTGGGCTACCATGGTTCCATGGTTCCATTTGGAGTTCACTTCTGCACCGCGTTGTCTTTTCAAGTTTTCTTTTCTTTTCTTTTCTTTTCTTTTCTTTTCTTTTCTTTTCTTTTCTTTTCTTTTCTTTTCTTTCTTTCTTTCTTTCTGTTTTTTTTTTTTTTGTTTTGTTTTGTTTTGGTTTTTTAGAGACAGGGTTTCTCTGTGTAGCCTTGGCTGTCCTGGAACTCACTCTGTAGACCAGGCTGGCCTTGAACTCAGAAATCCGCCTGCCTCTGCCTCCCAAGTGCTGGGATTACAGGCGTGCGCCACCACCGCCCGGTCTTTTCAAGTTTTGTAAGCTGGAGCTTAGAGCTAACGTACAGCCACCTGCTTCTTCTGAAAGTCCAAGTGAATCCAAGCATCATTCCATTCCAGTTTAGGAGGCTGAGAAGGTTCGCTTCTCAATGGGCGCTAGCTGCAAAGCATGTAGGGAAATGACTGCAGATTTCTGGATCCTCCTGAGCTAGGGCAAGCAAGCGCCCATTTTACAGATGAGGACTAACAGCCATCATTGGCTTGTTTGATGGTCCCAGTTGGACCATCTAACGGATCCTTCTTGCCCCAATGTTCTCCTATCTGACTTTTTAAATTTCTCTTTGCTACCTGGCTCTGTGAGACAGGGTCTCTCACTCCTTACAACTGACTTATTAGGCTAGGCTGGTGTGCTGAGATCTTCAGGGACCTGCTTGACTCTTGTCTCTCTAGATCTTGGCTTACAAACTTGACCCAGCTATTTATCTTGGGATCTGGGGATTGAACTGAGGTCTTCATTGCTTGCATGCTAATATCGGACTGCCTGAGCCCTCCTCTGCTCTCTAGTTTTCATTTTGTGACAAGTGTTTTACTCTGTAGCCCAAGTGCAATCTTCCTTGGTCAGCTTTTCAAGTGACTGGACTTATAGTCCAGTACCACCCGGTCCAACGATTGAAGCACTTTTTGGTCCAACCTCAGACCATTGTCTCCTGTTCTTGTAGGATGCCAAAACAGCACATCTCTCACGGCGCTGGTCAGCCATCCCCATCCTTGCGGCTGTCTTGCCTCTGTGTCTTGGTTTGTCCTGTCCATGGTCTGGATTATTCCTTTCTATTCTCTGAGGCCCACGTTCCATTCTTTCTGGTTTGCCCCACTTGAGCCCTTTTGCAGACCAGACCTTCAGTGTCCTCTCTGGGGCTGGTCTACCACAGAGTTCATTTCATTACAGCTGTCTGACATCTGGGAATCCACTCGTTTCTGAATCTGTGGGTCTTAGTTCAGGGTACCAAGAAGCCACCCCTCCCCGACCCCCAGGTCTTCAGAGGTCAGGCAAATCTAGATCTACTTATATCTCTGGCTCCTCAGAGCCTAGAGAGGCATTTGTAATGCCCATTGCATGCAGACTCTGTTGCAAAGGAGATCCTGGGAGCAAATAGAGTCTCACAGAAGTCCAGACCTGGGACCCCTCAGATATTGGACTTTCACTAGTCTTTATACTCTTTCCACAGGCAGGTCCTCAAGCAGTGTTTGTTGAGTGAATTACTAAGTGTTTCCATGATGGAGGCGGGGCTGCCCAACATCACTTAAATGCTAAGATCCATCTCATATCCTGCCAACCCGCCCCCCACCCCCAATGGCTGGCACACAGTAGGTCCTCAGATCCCACTTGCCCTTGATCAACTTACCATAGCCTTACAAAGAAAAGCTGTCCAGCCTTGGGGTCCCCCAGGGGATGTTTTCCAATCCGCCATCCCCCCCACCCCCGCCCCCAGCTGCTGCTGAGTTCTTCTCGCTTCTGTGGTTGGAAGCCTGTTTCTGAGCATTGTGCAAACATGGTTTTGTGTGGTTGAAATGCATTTTTTAAATGTCACTAATTACTCAATAGCCTGTGACCACTCTTTCAGGGTTATAATTGGTCTGTCATGTAAATAGCTAATTAGGGGCCTTGACGAAGGGGCAGATGGGAGGCCTGCCCAAGGCTTTCTGACTGCTTCTTTCTCTCCAGACCCCCATGGGAGACCCTGGGGTCCCTTTCGTCATTGGCTGGAGGAGAAGGGACATTCTCAGGTCCCAGCAGGAACTGCAGACCTCGGACCTCCCTGATAGGTTGGGGCCGGCACATACCCACACTCAAGGAATTCTCAGGCCACCAAGTTTAATGGGAACCAACTGTGCATGCCCTCCGCCCACTCCGGTGCCCACCAGAGCTTACTACTTTGCAATCCAGACGGCTCACATATGTGACAGTGCAGTGTGCCAGCTGGCCTTTCCCCCCGGGTAGCCAGCCTGCACTGGTCCCGTCCAGTCCTTTCCCTGTGAGCATCCACAGTTGGGTTTGAGGATACGGACTTACCTTAAAGCATTCCACAGAACACATCTTACGTCTGCTTTCCTTCCTTTTCGTGTCTTAAGAGGCATGATGTTTTTTGCTTTGCTCTAGTGAAAAATGGTGTTTGGAGTCGGCTACTGGGTAAAGGTGCTTGCCGCCAAACCTGACAACCTGAGTTCGGTGCCCTGGACCTTCACAGCAGAAGAGAACCAACTGTCCTCTAACCTCCACATGCCTGCCATGGAATATGTGTACATTTGTGTATGTGTGTGTGTGTGTTGACACACACACACACACACACACATAAATAAATAAATAAATAAATAAATAAATAAATAAATAAATTCAATTAAAACAACAACAACAATCAAACCATACACAGCTTTTTACCCCAGGCAAGATTTCAGACATAAATCTTCTATCTGGATCCTGGGAGATTTCTCATGGTGACAAATGGGAGAACCTGACAGGCAGGTGTGGAAAGGGAGAACCATGCTCCTGGACTTCCATCTGGTGGGATATTTGCTACGTGGGTTGCCAGCGGTGTGGCAATGGGCTGGGCTGTGTCTCCCTGAGACTGGATCCCTGGTTTGGTGCTGGGTGACTTTTCTGAGCAGAGCTATGCGGTCCTGGGTTGGGATGGGCCTCTCTGACCCATCTGACTGCACCCAGGCTTTGGTCTGTTCCCGAGTACCACAAGTTCAAGGGCATATTCACTAGTGCGGGCGTGACTGAGGGGTCTGGAGAGAGCTACCTAGAGGAGCCTGCCTTCTCGGCACGCCATGTTTGGAGAACAGGATCAAATCCTTGGTCCTCTCTAGTCTTGGGGACTTTAGTAAGGTTTAAAAATGGGTCAGAGAGACTGGAGAGATGGCCGAGAGGTTTAGAGAGCACTTGTAGCACTCACAGAGGGCCTGAGTTCAAATCCCAACCAACAACCATGCTACAGGCAGCTAACAACTGCGGAAGTCCTACCTGAGGGGATCTGATGCCCTCCTGCACACGTAAACATAGATAAAGATTGCAAAAATAAAGCTTTTTAAATGGGCTCAGTTAGATGAGTGAATAGTGTGTGTGAATTATGTGCACACACACACACACACACACACATACACACGTGCATTTTTCTATCCAGTAAAACTTTGTTTTCACAGAAACAAAAGGAAAAAATCTATTTTGAGATGGGAAGACTGTTTATTTATTCAGTAACCAAATTAGTTGGCTTATTTTCAGTCATCAATTTGACTCAGAATTTTAAATAAAATTGAAAATTTAGAAATATAAATATTATTATTATTATTATTATTATTAAAAAAGACTTTTAACTTCCCCGCCTGACACACCCAGTTTCTGCTTTGGAGAATCTCTGTCTCCGCCATTTTCCTGTAGTGGTTTAAGCACCTGGTGCACACATGCACACATGAGTGTGTGCAGACACAAATGCACAGGACAGGGTTGGTTTTCTATTTATTTACTTACTGACTTCTTGTGTGTGCAAGGGAAAGGTCAGCTTCTGGCTCTGTCCCTCAGGGGTTGCTCACCTTGGTTTTGGAGACAGGGTCCCTCACTGATCTGCCACTGGCTACCAAGCCTCAGGGCCAGCTGTCTCCACCCACCCAGTGCTGGGACACTAAGTTCAGGCCACTGTGCCTCACTCTGAGGGCTCTTGAGGTGGAACTCAGGCTTTATGGCTTGCAGGGCAAGTGCTTTCCTGAAGCACTGAGCGGTCTGTCTCTTGCCCTGAGGATTTCCCCCTCATTTTTAATCTTTGACAGCTTCATACTGGAATAGAGTGAACTTTGGTCATGGCGTGTCACTCTCACTGCCTGTCTTCTGCTCAAGTCCCCTCTCCTACCTTCACATCTCTGTGTGTGTGTGTGTGTGTGTGTGAATGTATGTGTGTTATGAATGTATGTGTGTGTGTGTGTGTGTGTGTATGTGTGTGTGTGTGTGTGTGTGTGTGAGAGAGAGAGAGAGAGAGAGAGAGACAGAGAGAGAGAGAGCAGAGAGAGAGACTGAGTGGGGAGGCTCACTGAGTTTAACTGGAGTTGCTTGTCCAGCTGAGTAGTTTATTCACTCAGTGGCCAGTGGGCAGCCTCTCAGAGGCCACACACAGCCCCAATCTCACTGGAAGTTGAAACTGGGCCCTGTGTTTCCTGTGATATTAGGACACAGGTGCTTGGTCCTATTGTAGAGTTTATGAGGAACAAGGTTTTTCTAACTTATCAGAGGAGGGGTGCACCAAATTAAAGTTAAATAACCACCCTACTGTAGGCGTTCTGGGGGGTCCTAAACCCTCACGGCTACAAACAAGGTGGCGTCAGCTTTCCCCTTTGCTGGTTTGGCTTCGTTGTTTGTTTTTCAAGCCTGGGTCTCTCTGCATAGACAAAGCCAGCCTGGAGATGGAAATCCTCCTGTCTCAGGCTCTGGAGTGTTGGGATTACAGGTGTATACCACCACATGTTGTTGTCTATGAGGCCAAGATTTGGGGAATACCTCTGTCTGTCTATCTGTCTGTCTGTCTGTCTTCCTATCTCTTTTTGCTTTTTTTCTATCTGTCCATCTGTTTGTCTTTCTGTCTGTCTTTTCTTCTTCTTTTGTCTTTTTATCTTCTGTTTCTGCCTGTCTGTCTTCTTTTTGTTGTTCTTTCTTTTTGTCATTTTCTATCCTCCTGTCTGTCTGTCTGTCTGTCTGTCATCTGTCTCTTTCTGTCTTTTTTCTGTCTCTATCCATCCTTCTGTTTTTCCGTCTTTCATTCTTCTTTTGTTCCTTTCCTTTTCTGTCTTTGCTTCTCTCTCTTCCTGTCTTTCTATCTGTCTTGCATTCTTACATTTATTTCATGTCTAAGCATTGTGTATTTTCATCACTCCCACCCCACCTCCTCTGCTCCCCTCCTTCATGTTCCCCATTTCCCTCTCAAATTCACAACCCTTTAACTATCATCATTACATAAATCTGTATGTGTGACGTGTTATATATATATATGTATACACACACATATAGATATATAACAATTATAAGGTGTGTGTGTGTGCACATATGTGCACATGCACATGAACATGCAGCTTGGTGTTTATGTAGTGTTGCTTATCTGTATTCATGCTCAGGGTAATCCCCTGGAATCGGGGAAGCTATTGGGGATCCTATTCCTGCAGAGGACTGGGTTTAAAGCTGGGACATTCATTGTGAGGCGCTGTTTTTTATCTATGACAAGGAAACTGCCCCCAGGAAATCTCAATCATGTGGCTGCCTACATAAGGCAGTGACAACACCAGCTGACATCACAACATAGATAAGAGGAATCTCACTAGGTCCCACCCCTAACTGAAGAGAGCTACAAGTGATTCATGGCTGGGTCTCTATAAAATGGAGGGTATTTTTCCTTCCCCCTTCCTCCCTCACCTCTTGTATTTTTCTTTAAAAACATTTTAGTCTCTCTCTCTCTCTCTCTCTCTCTCTCTCTCTCTCTCTCTGTGCATAAATGTTAATGCTGTATCGAGCTCACAGAAGTGAGAGGCAACTTGGGGGTTTCAGTTCTGCCCTTCCACAATGTGAGGCCCAATAATTGCACTTGGGTACCAGGTACTTTTACCCACAGGGCCATCTTGCCAGCCAGTATTTTCTTAATTTTTGGAGTTCTCTTTATTTTTAAAAATATAATTTGGGGAGATGGAGAGATGGCTCAGAGGTAAAGAGCATTGGGTATTCTTCTACAGGGCCTGGGCTTGATTCTCAGTACCCACATGACAGCTAGTAACCTTCAGGGACTCCAGTTCCAGGGGCTTCACAACACCCACTTCTGGCCTCCCTGGGCACTAGGCATGTGTACGGTGCACAGACATACAAGCAGGCAGAACTCCCAAACACATAAAAATAATAAAATAATTAAAATTTTAACTCAAATTTGTTTTTATTATACATTTTCTTCATTCCTTCTTTATAATTCCCTTCTCCAAGTCTTCCCAAATTCTGCTCAATATGTGGCTCCAGCTTCATATCTTTGAGAACTCACCGAGTTCAGTTTGAGTTGTCCTCATCTGCGAGAGTGTGGGGCCATACATTGGGGCGTGTGTGCTATACCAGTGGGGACACCCTAACAAATGATTCTCCCTGCCCAGTAGCCATTAGCTTCCAATAGCTCCTTGGTAAGGTACAGGCCTGGAGAGCCCCTCCCCCATCTAGGCTGGCATTTTCTTTTGGAAAGGTTCTTGGTGCTACTAAACCCAAAGATGGGTCATTTTAAGAATCCAGATTCATATTGTTTTTTTTTTTTTAATTTGGTTTTATTTTTGCTAAGATACATTCCACATGACATCTTGAGGTTTCTCTCCAGTTTCATCACCAGTGGGAGCAACATATATTCATTCATTCATTCATTCATTCACCATCTATTGAACACCCACTTCACTCCAAGCCATGGCCTGTGTTTTTCCAGTTAAAATGATGGAGGCTTCCCAACAGGGAGTCAGAATTCACAAGGAGCTGAAGCTATGATTCCTTTCTCCTTGACCTCAGACCTCCCCTGGGGCCCTCTGAGTCTTTGGAGGAGGCGCCTAGTGGTCTGGTATTTCCAAGGTGTAAGCTAGCACCGTGCCTCCAGGAGACAGAGGCAGACTGCATCCCTTCTCTAGCCCCTTGGAGTGGATGCTTAGGTGTCTACCGGAGCATTAAGCACTTGGCCTCCTCACTCCCTCTTCTCTCTGACAAAGCTTTTACACGGAGCACGAGTGCCCATAAATAACAGGCCAACCTATAAATAAATACAGCTGGGAGCCCACAAAAGCCCCTGACAAATGCTGTTTATTTAATTTCTCAAGTGTGGTCCATTTGGGTGCAAGGAGAAGAGTGCCTGAGCTTTAGCTAGGCCAGCGTACGTACGGCTGAGGCTTGCCTGTCCCGTGGAGGGGCCATCTTGTTCTCTCCCTGACACTTTGTTGCGCTTTGTGCAACAACTAAGCTGTCTGAAAGCTGGGGGACCCGGGACAAAAGAGAGGATTTTCAGACCTTTCCCCGATGAGGCTTACACATTTCTGGGAAAGACAAATGTCCATCAAATTAGCCCGGCTGGCCCCAAGCCAGCATGACCCGTGCTCTATGCCAGTAGAAATATCTTGAGCATATCTTGCTTCTCTCTGAGGTGGGGATGGGGGACAGGGATGGACAGCTATGTAAAACATCTAGAATATAACTTATTTCGGAAGCAGGTATGTTTTCGGGTCCTCTGTTTCCTGCCCTTTGTGAGTGCCCTGCTTAGGATGCCCATCGCTTTGTTTTCCTACAACCAACTCTTTCCAAATCTTCCCTGCTCCTCTGGAATGCTTTCTCTGTTTGACAACAAGCAAGGGACCAGAGCCACTTATTTGTGTAGTCTTGCAGCATCCCATGCTGCTCCTTTAAAATCCCATTTACTATTTAAATGACATTATCTGCTTTGTAGATACTGGTTGGTCACTTGCCAAGCTCACCTGAGTAGCAAGTCTCCCCGCTGCTCCTCAGATCTGAGCCCCTATGGCCTCTCATCTGAGCTCCCCCACGCTCCACTCCTGTAGCCTCTCCTTATCAAGGCAGCCTGAGGATCATTTTGGAAATGCTGGTCATGTTGTCTGTGTTCTCTGCTTGGGACTTCTAAAGTGTTCCTGTCTCACTACCAATGAATAATAGAGGCCTACCCATGGCTTGCTAGGTTCTGAGGTCTGAGCCCACGAACTCTCTGACCTCATTTCCAGCCACACCCCTTTGGATCACTCTGGTCCATCCACATTGCTCTTCCTGGGGTTCTAGAAGAGTCCTCGTGCAACCCATATAGAGAAGGGTTCAATCCCTATATCCTCAAGATTCCACTCTGTCAGCTTCCAGCTCACTGGCCTTCCTTGGTCATCTTCTCAGAAGCTCTCCCCGTGTGCTGGCTCCCCTCCCATCATGGGCTTCATTCCCTAGAGCATTAAATCAGCCCAGCATCGACCTTCCCCTGTGTAGCATGCCATTCTCCACAAGGACAATGTCTCGTAATTTTCTACTCCTCTCTTCTCACGGCCAAGGCCAGGCACTGACACATAGGGGATGCTCTATGATCTATCTGGCTTATACGATTGTCATATTTCAACCAGCGAAAAGTCTGTTTGGTTTGACCAACTAGCGCAAGTGAGGCGGCGTCTGCGGCTGGGGGTTAATCGGTAACTGCCTGCCTTACCTTTGTTCTATTTCAGTTTCTCCACCCCAGCTAAGGGCAAAGAATCTCCAGCAGAGGTCTTAGTGATTCGTGGTGGAATGTGGTTAGGACATGGAGACATCCTTTCCCGCTAAATCCAATAGCACAAGACCAGTATAACTAGAAAGGAGGGAGGATACCAGATAAAGTCCAGACAGGTAGAATCTTCCAGAAAGTCGTGCTTTCTTTGGGGCTAGGGAGACAGTGAGATTGGTAAAGCTTTACCATGCAACTACAAGAACCAGGATTTGATCCCTGAAACTTACATTAAGCCCTTTTAATCTCAGTGACTGTGAGGTGGAGACAGGTGGATCCCATTTCCCTGAGGTGCAGACAGGTGGGTCCCTGGGGCTTGCTGGCCAGACAGCTCAGCCTATTTGGTGAGTCCTAGGCCAGCGAGAGACATTGTCTTTTAAAACAAGATGGACAGAGCCTGAGGAACATCAACTAAAGTTGTCCTCTGACCTCCACACACGTGTGCACGCACACATGCATTGCCCCCTCCCTTCCTAAAGAATACACAGTCTCACACACACACACACACACACACAGAGACACACACAGAGACACACACACACATACACACAGACACAGACACACACACACATACACAGACACACATGCACACACAGGCACACATACACACACAGACACACACACACACATACACACAGATACACAGACACACACATACACACATACACACACACATACACACATGCACACACGCACACACATGCACACACACACACATGCACACACACATACACACAGACACACACATACACACATACACACACACAGACACACATGCACACACACACACACACACACACACACACACACACACGAGCACCTGTACAAGCACACAGGCACATTTGCATGTTTAATTCGATCCTTCGTGGGTGACTGATAAAAGGTACCTCATTCCCAGGTGGCAGTTGTATGCTATTTGGTAGTTGAAGGGTGCTTTTAATCTGGCAGCTCTGAGTTTGAGGATGAACTTCGGGACCAGGTGTTGACCAGAAGATCTGTCCTCACTGTGCCGTGGACAACTGTATATGTTCACAGTAAATGTTGTTTCGCTTTGTGCATGGTCCTTGGATGGACCTCAGGGTCCAAAGAGCGTTGAGGTGTCTTCACACAGCCCTGGCTCTTTGCTTGATCTGAATAATGTATGCATTTTCCTGCCCCTATGATGCGTTAGGGCTCTGATTTATGGCCACGAATGTGCCCCTCCACTTGCCCTGGCTTTTGTTAATGACCTCTCATGAATTATCCACGAAATGAATTTTGGATGAGCTAATTAGGCATTAACCTTACATTAGCAATCAACCACACGATTGGACCCTTCACAGCTGCTAAAATGCCAGCACAGAACGGTAAGTATCCTAGAGAAGAGAGTAAAATGACCAGGGGTGGGCAGCAAGGACGATAGGAGACATTTGAGCATGCCTGGAGGAGGGGAAAGGAGCAGGGAGCAGACGATGCCATGATGTTAGGGACCTGGCAGGTTAGCTGTGGGAATATGGATAAGCAAACACCCTTTGACTTGACACCCAGCATGCACCAGGCTTCAGGGAATGTCCCTCTGAATGCATATGGAAGCCAGAGGCTGATTGCGGGATGTCTGCCTCTATAGTTTTCCACCTTACTTTTTGAGACAGGGTCTCTTTGCTAATCTGGAAGCTTATGATTGGACTAGTCCAGCTGGCTGGTGAACCCCTGGGATGGACCTGTCTCCTGCCCTAACTGCTAGGGGTACAGGCATGTGCCACAGTCTCCACATTTTATGTGGGTGTCAGGGATCTGAATTCAAGTCTTTGTGCTTGTATGGAAAGCATTTACTCCACTGAGCCACCTACCCTTGTGGTTATTATTATTATTATTATTGATCTGAAGGTCTCACTTCATAGTCTAGGCTAAAGGCAAACTTACGCTATAACTTAGGCTGGATGTAGACACTCAATCCTCCTGTCTCAGCCTCCTGAGCCCTGCCTGAGTCCAGCCTCTGCCTTCCACCCCACCCTTGTTCTCTTTCCCTCTCTCTGGAAAACTCATTCTTAATTCTCAGAGTTAAAGAATGTCCAGCCCATATGACCCTCCCTGAGCCACCTTGGAAGGGTCAGCCATGTTTAATCCCTGGTAGAGTTGAGCTAGAATCCTGACTTGGACCAGGAGTAATTGGCTAAGTAAAGTTGGGTGAAATCCTTCTAACAAGTATCTGGGAGGTCTTAGATAATTAATGTAGGTAGATACTCTACACGGTGAGAAGATGTTACATTTACACCTATAAAGAACATGTATGTGACCATACACATACACCTGTACAAATGCTACAGCTTTCAGAGCACTTGTCTATATAATCCAGCTTCATTTATGGATGTACCAGAGATACAGCTCAGGGCTTTATTTTTCTCCATTTACCAGATGGAGAACCCAGGATGAGGCTCAGTTGTTAAAGGGTTTGTCCAGGATGTGCAAAGCCCTGGGTTCTATCCACAGCACTTCACTAACAAGGCGTGGTGTGGTTCCAGCTCTCAGGAGGTGGAGGCAGGGGGCTAAGAAGATCTAAGTTGCCTTTTATCACACAGCAAGCCTGGGCTACGGGAGACCCTGCCTTGAGATAAATGGCATTTTGGGGTAATTTAGAGTCTCAGGAGAGGGGAGCTGTGTCTGAGAGGAGGAGCCAGGAACTGAATCTTGGTCTACATTCAATGCTTGGCTATACAGTGAGGGGTGTGTGGGATCGGGCTGCTTTGCCCTTCCACTAACAGAAACTGCCCTGTCATGTAGGAGGCCATGTTGTACATCATGTGACCAACACCCAGTATTCACCCTAGCCCATGACTGATTGAAAGAGAGGCAGGTACCTGATCAGAGACAGGCAACTCACAGGGTGAGTTGGGACCATACAAGCCAATTAGATGAAGCTCTCTTAGAGGCATGAGTTGAGTGGATAGATAGGCAACCTCAACCTGTGAGTCAGGACAAAAGACTGACATGGGACCAAGACAGACAGAAGGCAGCTTGGGGTGGGGAATTGTGGGAGTCGCTGTGACTACCAGAGCTAGGTGGCAGAGTGCCCATCTGTGTGGGGCAAGAAGGAGGTCCAGCTCAACAGGTCTTAGCTGATGATGCTTCAAACTCCTGGAGTCTGACATTGGGAAGTTTATTTTAGGCATATTTAAGTACAGTGCAATTTGGGGGAAAGTTTCCTGGTGTAACACATTCCTCTGTGTACAAGGAGGCAGGCTACATCGAGACTTTCTCA
The DNA here is from genome assembly GCF_947179515.1 of Apodemus sylvaticus. NCBI lineage: Eukaryota > Metazoa > Chordata > Mammalia > Rodentia > Muridae > Apodemus > Apodemus sylvaticus. The sequence continues at coordinate 50,189,803 of NC_067493.1, read as the reverse complement.
AGGTACTTGTCATTTCTTCCGAAAGAAGATGGGTTCTATAGATAAGTTGCATGTGTTACCTTAAGGGCCTAGGGGAGGGGCTGGCGTGGTTCAGTCATACGTATAGCACAGAGGCCATTGGGCTATCAGCCACCTCTGGTCCTGGTTATGGGAGCTGATGTGATGATCAACACAGACACCTGAAGGGGGAAGTGGGGAAGAGAAAGATGGTGGTCAGGAGAGCAAGGAGAAAGAAGAAGGAGGAGGAGGAGGGAGGGGGAGGAAGAAAAGAAGAAAAGAAGGAGGAGGAAGAGGAAGAAGAGGAAGAAGGAGGAGGAGGAGGAAGAAGAAGGAAGAAGAGGAAGAAGAAGAAGGAAGAAGAAGAAGGAAGGAAGGAAGGAAGGAAGGAGGAGGAGGAGGAGGGGAACATCTGGTTGAAAAGACTGCATGGTTGGGACTCTGCCTTAGTGTCTCATTGCTAAAACTCTGTCCCAACTTCCTTACTTGGTTCCCAGCTTCTGTTCCAACCTCCTCACTCAGATTCTTACTCTTGCACCTGCTTGGAAGCCCCTGGAGAGGCCGTGAGCTAAAGCATGAGGTGCTATGGTTAGCTTTAATGGTCAACTTGACAGGACCCAGAAAGTCGGGAGAATGTGAGTGAGGGACGGTCCACCTCGTATGGGCTGTGGGCAGGTCTGTGAGGGAATGTATTGATTGTTAATTGATGTGAGAACACGAGGCCCAGCATTCCTTAGTAAGGGGGTCCTGAATGTATCAGACTCCATCTGGCATTAGTTAAATTTCTGCTGCTGTGACAAAGAACCCTGACCAAAATCAACTTAAGAGAAAAGAAAGAGGGTGGATTTAGCTTTAGACTGCAGAGGGGTAGAATCCCTTATGGTAAGGAAGATGTGGGAGTTGGTTGGCCACACTTTCATCCCCACACAGGAAACAAAGAAAGCTATAAGTGGGGGGAGAAAGACAGAGAGAGAGAGAGACAGACAGACAGACAGAGACAGAGAGAGGAGAGAGAGATAGAGACAGAGACAGAGACAGAGACAGAGACAGACAGAGATAGGCAGAGAGAAATGAGGAGAGGTTATATATCTCCCCCAGTGCCACACTTCCTCTAGCAAGACTACACCTCCTAACGGTCCCATAGTCTTCCCAAACAGCGCCACCAGCTGGGGACCAAGTGTTAAGACACCAGTGCCTATGGGGAACATTTCTCAGGAAATCCACCGTATTAATGTCCTCTTGACTGGATTTAGAACCACCTAGGAGACCCAGGCAGACTTCTGGGTGTGGTTGTGAGGGAAAGACACCTAAATGTGAGTGGCCCACCCCCATCTCAGGACCTATGGGCCTGGATGGAACAAAGGGTTGGGGGTAGAGGGAAAAGGAACTGAATGTGGATATATCCATGATCACTTCTTCACAGCTAGTAGTACTGTGTTCTGCCATGCTCTACACACACACACACACACACACACACACACACACACACAAACGGTCTGTGTCTAAATCCCCTCTGCAGACTCTGTCGGCCTGGAGGTGTGTTGTCTCAAGAGCTGGAGCTGTGGCACATAAATAGTGCTTTGAGTTTTTATTAAAATTGAAAATAAACCCACATTCAAGACAAGGGGGGGCTAAACTTGCCTTTGCTAAGAATTTGCTGTGGCTTTTAGACTTCTTACGAGTGCTTCTGGGGAAAGCATATTCGAAACCACCAAATTACTCTTGCCAGCCTTGCTTCTTTTCTTTTTATTTCTTTTTTAGTTCTAGATGAGCAAAGTCTTTGAGGGCACGGGTTGTGTGGCTTAGTTAGGAGGCTTGGGGCGAGGTCAGTCGTGGCCACCTCAGGTGTGTGGGGTGGGTCGTTGTTATTCATACCCCCTGGGCTTCTAGAGATGGATTTTCATGATAGAATTGGCTAAGGGCCCTGTAGCAGAGAAGGAAAGATGGGGGCACTTAGCCAGGCAACCCACTTATACCTGCCCCCTGGACTGGTCTAACCTCTTCCCAACTCAACTCTATTTCCAAATTGGAGTTTGCCTTTTATTTCTCATTTTCTTCTTGTTGTTGCTCTCCTTCTCCTCGTCCTCCTCGTCCTCCTCCTCCTCCTCCATATGTATGTGTGAGAGAGAGGAGGGAGAGAGAAGAGAGAACTTTGTGTGTGTGTGTGTGTGTGTGTGTGTGTGTGTGTGTGTGCATATAGAGGCCAAAAGCCAAAGGTCACCCTGAGGTGTCAATCCTCAGGAGCCACCTACTCTGGTTTTTTGTTTGTCTGTTTGATACAGTTCTCACCAAACAGGAATTACTGATAAACGAGGCTGGCTGGCCAGTGGGTCCCAAAGATCACCCCGTCTTTCCCTCTTCCACACCGGGGGCTTAAAATAAGCACATGCCCACCTGAGTTTTTATTTTCCAAATGGATTCTGGAGATTTGAACTCGGGTCCTCAGGCTTGTGCTGCAAACCTCCCCAGCCCCACTCTTATCTCCCTTGGCTTTTCAGAAAATGATGCTAACAGATGCACAGCACGGATGTGAAGCGTGGGATCCAGTGGATGAGAGCGAGCGAGCCTGTCCGTTGCTGCGAACCCACCACACCCATCTCCAGGTCCTCCCCTCTCTCCACACTGAGGCACTTGCCCTCTATTCCTAAATCCCCCAGGCCCCTGGGGGGCCACCATTCTACTTCCCATCTCTAGGAAACTGAACGTTCTGGGTGTCCCGCACGAGCAGGGTCAATCCTCTGCTGCCTTCTCTCTCAGCATATTGTTACCAAGCTTCATCTGTGGCTATGGGTATTATGATTCTTTTCCTTTTTAAAGGCTGTATAATATTCCCTCATGCTATGGTCACTCACAGACGGACATCTTGGCTGTCACAATCAGGGCTGGAGTGAACATGGATGTGTGGTGGGCGGATGTTTCCCTGTGTCTCCACTGACTCCTCCAGAGAAAGAACTCAAGTTCACAACATGGGTTCTAGAACTGATCCAGCTGCCTCTAGCTCTGCCCTTTGGGCCAATACCAAGGTCATTTGTCCCCATCTCCTCAGCTAGCTCTTGACGTTACAGGTATTGTCTGTTGGTCTGGTCAGGTACCAACTTCTACAGTAGATAGGATAAAGGTGAGAGAATAAGGAAAAGACTCGTCCTTTAGGACAGTGTGGGAAATTTGGTGACACACAACTTAGGGTCCATTACAAACCCTGTCCCTTACCAGCCTCAGTTATCCTGTCTGGGAAATGGGAACAGTGCTTGCTCTGCTCTGCAGACAGCTTGGAAATGGAAAGAAACAGTGGTGCTAAGGATCAGACACGAAGAGACACTTCTTTATTCTTTGTTCAGGGCTGTGAGGCTCGGGGCCATGAAGTCCTCCACTGTGGTTTCAGGTAAGGAAGTATTACTGTCTTTGTGGGGATTTGCTTCAGGAAGTGGTGGTGTCATGTAAGGTGAGGCCAGACCTCCAGCTTCCTCCAGGGAAGTTCCTCTTCGTGGCTTCCTGCCCTGGGAGATGTGATCGGCTTCCCAGGACCTGCGGCTTGGTACTGGGACATCCCGTGGGCAACTTGCGGCTGAGATGCTGCCTCAGAGCCTGCAAGCAGAGTCTGCCTTTCTCTGTTCTGAACTCCCTGACTTTGGTGTAGTGTGGGCAAGAGGGCTGTTTCCTGCCTGGAACATGGAACCAGCCAGCTCCTTCTGGAAGCAAAAGGGAGAAAATTCCAGCTCTCACGTCCTGGTGAAAATGAAACCTTTTGTAGCCTCTCCCTCTCTCTGTCTCTGTCTGTCTTTCTGTCTGTCTATCTCCCTATCTCTCTGTGTGTGCATACATGCATGTATGAACATACATGCATATGTGTGGAGACCATAGCTACATGTTCGGTGCCTTCCTCAGTCGTTCATTTATTTTGAGGCAAGGTCTCTCCCTGAACCTGGAGCTCAACCGCTGGCTAGCACGCATGTCTGGCCAATGGTTCTCAGGGATCCTTCTGTCTCCACCTCCCCAGCACTAGGATGACAGAGACATGCCCCTCAATCAGCTTCACATGGGTGCTAGGGGGACAGAACCCTATTCCCCAGGTCCTTATGCTTAAGTGCACAGCAAGCACTATCCTGAGTAAGCTGTTCCCCCATAGACCCCCTTTTCCAGGTTATATTATTATTATTATTATTTATTATTATTATATTGGATATTTTCTTTATTTACTTTTCTAATGGTATCCCCTTTCCCGGTTCCTGCCTCTAGGAAACCCTCTATCCCATCTCCCTCCCCCTGCTTCTATGAGGGTGCTCCTCCACCCACCCCACTCCCACCTCCCCACCCTCGATTCCCCTACACTGGGGCATCTATCAAGCCTTCATAGGATCCAGGACCTCTCCTCCCGTTGATGCCTGACAAGCCATCCTCTGCTACATATGCAGCTGGAGCCATGTGTACTCCTTGGTTGATTGATGGCTTAGTCCCTAGGAGCTCTGGGGAGGTCTGGTTGGTTGATATTGTGTTGTTCTTGCTATGAGGCTGAAAATCCCTTCAGCTCCTTCAGTCCTTTCTCTAATTCTTCATTTTCCCAGATTCTTAAAGTCTGTACTTTCTTGCATCCAAGATGGAGGGAGTCTGATGGCATCTCTTTTGAAGCATAAGGAAGGCATAGTCTTGCTTCCATGACTTAGGTGACAGATAATTATCAAGGTCCATCAGGTTGGCCAGTCAGTTCGATGGTATGTGTGAGGATAGAGTGGCCAGTGTCGGTTTGCTGATTTTCCTACTCTCTGGCATTTCGGGGATAAGAGAGAGAAATAAATCATACACCATCTGCTCTTCATTGAGATGACTGGATTTTCTAAAGCAGGAGACACAGAGTATCTGGGCCCCAGAGAAAGGGGGAGGGTGTAAAAAACGGAGAAAGGAGACTGAGGAGATGGTTCAGCAGTTACTCCTGCTCTCATTGAGGACCTGAGTTTGGCTCTTAGCATCCACATTGGGCAGGGCAGCTCACAGCCTCCTGTAACTCCCGCTCCAGGGGATCTGGCGCCCTCTTCTGGCTTCCATGGGCACTGCACTCAAGTGCATGTGTCCATACATAGATGCGCACACATTAAAAATAAAAAAAAAATAAAAAAAACACAATCTTAAACAAAAGGAAAGTCTCTTGGGGGAAAGAGAGTGACCTCCCTCCCAGAAATCTAAACAGGGCAGACAGAATGCTTCATTTATAAACACAGTGCCTAGTCTTGGGACAGTTCAGTGCATGGGAGGCAGAGTCTGGAGAGTCACAAACTCAAGGCTGCAACAGTAACACCCTGTCTCAAAACGAACAAGCAAAAGTCTGGAGGCTGTGTAGCTAGAGCTTTGGATTGACATGCACAGAGTCCTGTGTTCTATGCTCAGCAATGTCCTCCTTCCCTTCCAAATACGGGGTACCAGAGAGAAGAAAGAGAAAGACATGAGGAAACTTGGATATGCATGGGAATGTAGTTTTGAGAGTTAACAGCAGTTTAGTTTTGCTGGGCGGGGGAAGCTACAGGGTACAAGAAAGGAACAGGAGGCAGCCGAGAGGACCCAGGCCCAAAGACTTACCCCTCCCCCAAGGCTAAAGAACTTTGGGTTCCATTTGGACTGTGGAAGCTACTGGGGAGTTTTGTAAGAGGAAGGACCTGGCAGGCATGAGGACAATCCACTGGGCTGCCAGCATACCGGGAGTCTGGGGTACAGGAAAGAGATAAACACCAGGGATCCTCACAAGACAAACCCGGGTCCCATCTTTGGGATAATGTTAACAATGAGACACGAGGCACACTCCAATCAGCTCACGGCCTGTGCCTTTGTGAAGCACCAGCTGTATACTGAACTTGGGGCAGGCTCCTGGCTTCAGTGGGCGGAGTCTGCCCCAGATAGCTGATGCAGGGACGCGCTGGGTGCCCTAGTTGAGACGCTGGCCCTAGAGGGAGGAAGAAAATGGATGTGAAGATGCAGGCGGGCGCGGGTGGGAGGGGTGCAGGGGAAGGAGAGGTCAGTAGGGTCTGGACTTGGCACGAAGATTTATAACATCCCCGCTCTCGCCCCCGCCTCCCCCTCGCCCACCCCTTTCTCTCTCTGGCGGCACGTTCTAGAGACACACATTATCTCTATTAATACCAGCCACAAGGTCGTTACTCAGCCACCAACTTTTCCTCCAGCATAAATATTTATACAGCACTGACCTGTGGCTGCCGCGTTTGTCTTTTATTTGATTCCTGCCGCCTCTTGTGCCTTGCTCGTCTGTCGGCTAACGTGTTTAGCTCCACTGTCTGGAACCTTCGGAGCCAGCCAAGTCTCTGAGAATGGCTGGGGGGGGGCATTAGGGGGAGAGATGGTGGAGGAGGAGGACGAGGAGGAGGAGGAGGAGGGAGAAAGAGGCACCACTTTCTAATAGCTAGGGAACCCACGATCTGAAATGAGTGGTTAATACCAAGCTGGCAAAGCAATGGGGTGAGTGGTGGGGGAGGGGATGGAGGAGGGGGCTCTTTTCTCTCTCAGGACCACAGACTTTTCATCCCTGTCCCTTCATGTCAGAAGCTAAAGAATCTGAACCTGGATATCATGAATTACATGAACCCCCTCCTTGGGCCCTAAGTGGGGCAAAGCACGATGTTACCTGGATATTTATTCCTGGAAAAATGTACAAAGCAAGCTATTTCTGTGGGTCCCTATTTGAAGGTCCCTCCAAAAGGAATGAGCCACAGGATGCCCACCCCCCCCCACCTAACTTGGATCTCTCTTGCTGTGCTACTTTCAATTACATATATTGTGTGTGCATGTGTGTGTGTGTCCATGTGTGTAGGTATATTGTGTAAAAGTCAAGACGGAAGTACTGTCGTGTTGAAGCGATTGTGATATCAACACTTACAAATCAACAACTGCAGCGAGCCTTACCTGGGCAGAGCTTAATACATTACTGGATCAGTCCTGTAATTCCCATTAGGGTCTGCAGACAGACAGACAGACTTGGGAATGTCACTGAGCCCCTAGCTGGCAAATGGGGGAGGCCTGGGACCCAGAACCGACCTCTAAAAGCAGACAGCGTTCGAGAGTATAACAACCTGAGTACCTGCTAGTTCCTAGGAGTTGAGCATGCATGGGTGGATTTCCCAAGGCCCCCGTCAAACAGCCCAGCAAGGGAGGAGGCACGCATTGACTTCATATATATTTTGTAAAGGCGAATCCAGACACTGCGAGGGGTGTGTGACATTGCTAAATCAATACAGTAAATACATCACCAGTCGGACTCAGAGACCGGATGTGTCTGGCTCATCCTCAGTGCCAGGACCCTGATCATGCTGCTGTGACAAAACTCTGCAAGAGATGCTTCCTAAAAGGCAAGGTTTCATCTGCTAGTGAGACATGGAGTGAATCTCTCGTTGGTTTTCTTGTCTGATGTTTTGGTGATTTCCTAATAAAAGTTGTATTTGTTTCCCAAAGGTGAAGTGAGGGTGTTATCCAGTCTCTCCCTCCCTCCATCTCTCTCCTCCCTCTCCTCCCCATCCCTCTCTGACCCTCTACCTCTCTCCCCTTCATCTCCCCCTCTCTCCCTCCCTCCCCTCTCTGTCTCTCTTTCACCCTCTCCTTCCATCTCTCTCTCCCCTCTTCCCCTCCTTCCCCCTCCCACTCCCCCATCTCTCCATTAACAGGTTGGATGTGAGGCCAAGGTGAGGGCTGCAGACCCAGCTTTGGGACAATGTGTGTTGAATCATTGGTGATGCCGGCACAACTGACATCCTGAGTGGTGGAATCCATTCTCCATTCCAGTTTCTACAGGGCGGCCTCTGCAGCTCATCCCCCAGCCATGCTCTGCCTGCTAAGTAAGCCCCATGGACCTCCACCATTGTCCTTTAGGGTAGGGCCATACCATTCCAGACTTACACTCATCCTCAAAGCATAAGCTCATCCTTAGTAGCTTAGTATCTGACACAGTATTCATAGGATGGATGATGAATGAATGAATGAGGCAATCTCTTAGAAGCAACTGAACGTTGGCGAAAAATTCAAAATCTGACCCAGAGCTCAGCCATGGATAGTGGGATGTGTGGTCAGACCCAAGCCACCTCCTTTGATGAGTAGATGTGACTTTCTTTTATTCCCACATAGTACAAGGAGGGTTAGACAGTGTGGAGAGGTGAGGAGGGGAGGGAGGGGTAGACTGCTAGAGTGGTGAGGCAGGGTCAGGTGAGGAGGAGGTAGACTGCTGGAGTGGTGAGGCAGGGGTGAGGCAGGGAGGGAGGGTAGACTGCTGGAGTGGCGAGGCAGGGGTGAAGCAGGGAGGGAGGATAGACTGATGAAGTAGTGAGGCAGGGGTGAGGCAGGGAGGGAGGGTAGACTGCTGGAGTGGTGAGGCAGGGGTGAGGCAGGGAGGGAGGGTAGACTGCTGGAGTGGTAAGGCAGGAAGTCCACAACAAAAATTAGGTATCCTGGGCTTAGGTTACAACTTAACAAAGACTGTGTGTCCAGTATGCAAAGAGATTCAACCTCTCTGGACCTCAGTTTCCTCATGTAAGAGACAGAACTAGTCATAGAACCTGTTTGCTTGAGATACTGCATGGATTAACTGAATATACCCAGCATATAAAATTATTAGAACCATAAGTAGCAGGGAGCACATGGCCAATACCTGGTGTTCATAGTGATATCACTGACCAAAAGCTTACAATGTGTGAGGCTTGAGGGGAGGATTTCTTTGGATCTTGGTTTTAAAAGGTACAGTCATCATGACAGAGAAGGTAGGGTGGGAATGTGTAGCCAGGGGTTCTCACAGCTTAGCAGATAAGGAAGCTAAGCACAGACCCACCCACACACCTATCCATCTATTCCATCCATCTATCTGTCCACGTCCATCCATCTGTCCATCCATCTCTCCATTCTCCCACACATCCATCCATCCACTGCTTAATCCATACACAAATCAATCTGCCCATCTCTATTTCTCTCATCTATTCATCCTTCCATTCCTTAATACACCCACTGGTCCATCCATCCATCCATTGCTTAATCCATCCATCCATTCATCCATCCATCTATTCATCTCTCCATCCATGCGTCCATCCATGCATCCATCCATCCATTGCTTAATCTATCTGTCCATCTCTATCTCTTTATCCCCTCCCACCATCTATCCACCCATCCTTTCTTTGTTCTCCCTCTTTCTCCTTTCCTCCACATATCCCTTCATCCTTACAGTCACCCCTTCATTCATTCATTCATTCATTCATTCATTCATCTACTCCCCCAACCCATCTATAGATCAACCCAGGCACTTCTACCCTCATTTATGCATTTGCCCTTCTATGCACCCTTCTTACCTCCTCCTTTCTCCTTCTCTTGTTAACTCTGCCCCCCCCCTTTTTTCTTTAGGTCACAATTTGGACTCACCATCACTGTGGCCCTCCTTGCAATGTTACATTTGACCTCCCGCAGTCTCTTTTCCATGACTGGAGTGCTATAGACCCCATCTGAGATGCCTCGAGAAAGCCAGTCAGAGGAAGAAAATCAATCTGTGTCTGCTTTACCCCGCATGACCTTTCTTTGCCAAGGAAGTCTCTTATAAACACTTCCAGGCCTGGAGGAGGCCAAGAGTTTGGAGTGACTCCTTCCAACGTCAAGGGACAATCTTGAGTGTATACCTGGCACTGATCGATCTGCATCCAGAGGAGGTGGAAGTGGGCTGATGATGGTGTGACTGGTGTGACCCAGGCCGGGGTTTCTTCTCTCCTCCTAGACCGGGTAGGTGAAGGAAATTGTTGGACAACTGTGAAGGCTAGTTCTAACATTCAAACAACTTTCTGGTTCAAGAAACTTGGTGCTGGGGATGTAGCTCATGGTGTAGAGCTTGCTGCTACATCGCCTACAAAGAAGAGTTTCGTGTCCCTGGGCTATTGACATGTGTATAAGAGTAGGTGCTCATCCTGGTCACGTGGTGGACTGGTCCTATCCCAGACACCCTGCCTGCCTCAGAAGAGACGCTCTTCTCTTACACTCAGAGCTCATTGGTTAAAACTAGTCATGTGACTCAAAACACAAGCAGCACAGAGGAAGAACTGGGGAGGCATCGCATCAGCACAAACAGAAATGACAGCCACCAGCAAGGCCCCTTAAGACAACTTGGAAAAAAGGCAAGAAAGTATCAAATGGAACAACTCTGTTACATTGGTAACCTTTGGCTTTGTGACCTTTGACGTCTCTTTCTGAAGTCACACAGTCAGGCACACACACAAGGACAGGTTGACTACTATTCCATGTCATGTTGCCATTTTGCAACATTTTTTTCCCTCAATTTTTCTAATGTATGCTTTTCGATTTCTTTTTAAATTTGTAATTTTTCATTTTAAAAAATATCCTTCTGTAAGACTAAAACCCACTTTATTTCCCTGAATTTTGTTTATGTCTTTCTGCTTACCTATAACTTTTGTAATGACTACCATAAATGTAAATCTTGAGGCGTCTTCAGATTCCCTTCATTTTCTGGCTATTGTAAGAAAATGCTGGGCAGAAGCAGCTTGTTCTGGAAAGGTTAGTATAAGGTCGTGGGTTCATGGAGATTTGAGTCTATCTCGGGGGAGGGGGGTCTCCTAGTTAGTTTCCACTGCTAACTCGACACAGCCCAGAGTTATCTGAGAGAACCCCAGTTACCCTGTTCGGACCGGCCTGTGAGCATGTCTGTCTCGGGGCATCTTCTTGATTGATGGTTGAGGTGGGAGGGCCTAACCCACAGTGGGTGGCGCCCTTCCTGGGCTCCATTAGGAAGCAGGCTAGAAACCTAACTTTACTCCATGTGCCTGCCTCTGCTCCTGCTTGAGTTTCTTTTCTGACTTCCCTCAGCGATAGATTGTTACCTGAAAATATAAGATGAAACAAGTTGCTTTTCCTGCTCAGCGCAGCAGAAGAGCCCACTAGAAGAGGAGGGGCGTGGTGGGTGGCTCAGTGCATGGTGGTGGGAGCTGGTGGAAGGCTTCTGGATTCACACACAATCCCTGATGGATGGCGCGCCGATGTCCCTGAAGTCCTATGTCTGAAAGGTTTTGCAACCTTCAAAGCAGCACACCATCTGGGGACGAAGTTTTCAAACACACAAGCCTGTGGGGGACACTCCCCAGTCAACCCAAGCCGGTCTTGTTTCTTTAGATCAGAGCTCTGGGAAGGGATCAACAGCTTGATTGATGTAAAGGTTTTGGGTAGAAGTGCTTCATTAGCACTGGAAGATTCTAATGACTCCTCCTCCCTGTACAAATTCATTTTCCCGCTAGCAGTCTGTGAGGGTGCTCAGTCCCCATCCTTTGTGTGAGCCTTGAGCATCAGGTTGAGTCCTCTTTACCTTTGAGGAGAAGAAACAGTTTCCCTGAGTGATTTCTCCACTTTCTGTGGAAGGTCTGCTTTCCCCCTGTTCCTTTCAACTTTCATAGTATTTCTTTTGAGAATTTTAAAAAAAAATGTATTTTTGGAGTGTATAACTTATTCGTAGGAGTTCATTTTAATTCTTTATAATCATACCCACGATATGATTAAAGTCTATTTATAATGTATACAATTACAGTATATGATAGCTACAATGAACTTAATTATTAACGATTGTGAATTAAACTGTTGCTCTCATAACTTGCAAATAGTTTTTTTCAGTTCTCTTAACTGCTATTTTTTGTTACTGTATTCTGGTTTGAAGGTATTTTATGAAGGTGATGATGATGATGATGATGATGATGTGTGTGTGTGTGTGTGTGTGCGCGTGCGTGCGTGCGTGCACGCCCAACTAGGCCATGTAACTCCAGAGGGAGAGGCGTGACTATAAGCCATGGTACAGCATGAACCTGGAGTTGGGAAAGGCAAGAAGGCAGGTCCCTTGGACTCATCGGAGGAGCACTATGGCTTTGCTGACTCCTGGTCCTAGACCATGACATTGGATTCCCTTCATTGGGAGCAGGCGAGTCTGTGATGTCACTGCAGTTCTGGGTGACAAGTGTGTCGGTTGGTCCAGGAGCATCTCAGGGGAAGGCACACTAGGTTAAGGGACAGGAGATCTGGGGTCCAGATGATCGTGGTGACCTCACTTGTCCTATCTCTTTCTATGAAACAGAGAGGGGCAAGCATTGGGTCCCCTGCCACCCTTTCCTTAGCTGGGTCATTTACTCAGCAGCTGATGTGGGTCTGGAGTGGCAGTGGCATCACAGAGACGGTACCAGGGTGAGCTGGGGCCCTCACCCTTTTAAAAAATATTTTATTTATTTACTTATTTATTCATTTATTTAAGTATACTGTAGCTGTCTTCAGACACACCAGAAGAGGGCATCAGATATCATTAGGAATGGTTGAGAGCCACCATGTGGTTGCTGGGATTTGAATTCAGGACCTTCAGAAGAGCAGTTGGTGCTCTTAACCACTGAGCCATCTCTCACCCTTCTAGAAGGACACAGCCACCACTCCTGTAAATTGTTGCCAGACGGGGATACAGCCTCAAGTTCTTCTTTTTTCAAGGGAAGAGAGAAATCAAGATGCTTTCTCATGTACAAATCTAATTTTTGAATGCCTGCAATTGATTGCAAGCATGCTGTGGGCTGACCACAGCAATCCCGAGGGCCTATAGCAAACCCGCATCACCCTCATCTCCAAGGCTTCTCTCCAGCCCCCTGAGAGTTCTGCCTTAGGGGATCCCCCTCCCCCACCAAGCCTCAGCGCCCTGCTGTTGGCAGTCTCGTAATGGCAACCTTGGGAGTAGTAGCCGGGCAGAGTTGGGGGATAGGAACCCAGTGAGAGAAAACTGGCAAGCCACTCACGTTGTAGAAGCAGACTGGGTTCTCTCCCCTTCCTTATGAACTGCTGGGTTTCAGGGAGCAGACTGGTTCTCAGGTACAAAGCTTTAGCCCAATAGCGAGTCAGCCAGGGTTCCATGGTGCCCCATAAATCCTAAGCAGTTTTTATTATTAATAATCAAATCCAGCTGATGGTAGACACACCAACAAAAATGTCACAGGACAAGGCAGTTTGAAGGTCTCTCCAGGAGCAGAGCACTGGAGAATTCAAATTTCTGCCCCCACCAGAATAAGGCTGCTACTGATATTCACCCAATAGTAGTTTCCCCGAACACCTACTGTGTGTTCTATTCCTCATGCCGCCACACGACTGAGTTTATGGCAAGCAGGGAGTGGGCACTAAGGAAAATAATTAGTCACAGCAAGGAAAAGACGTTTGATAGAGCAGGGGTTTTTGGAGAGTCACAGGAGGAATCCAGATGATATTCTCAGGGGGGCTGATACCCATGCTCCCTGGCAAATGGCGGCATGCATGAAGCCAGATGTGCCAAGAGTTTCGGAAAGAGCCTGGTTGGAGAGCCGTGGAGCAGTCATGGGTTGGGGGTCTGGAAAATGGGGTCTTTTAAGTTTTAAGACCTTATGAATCTGGGGGCCAAACTGCAGTGACTGTTGGCCCTCTGTCTGTCCAAGCAATGGCTTGGATGGGGGTTCTGGGAGCCACTGGGGGCAGAGCCAGACTCACACAATGGCTAGCCGGTGACAAGGACACAGGTGCCTTTAAACATCTCTCAAGGCTCTGAGATTTGGAGCAGCTGGGCGGCTTTCTTTTAGGATGCTCTTGAGATGGTATGGTCCATCAGGTGCAGCTGTCACATGCAGGACAGATGTTCCCAATGTTACCTTGGCTATGAGCACTGGCGTGGGCACTGGCAATGCAGTAGCCAAGTAGCCATGAGAAATGTGAGGCACAGGCTGAGGAACTCAGAGGGAAAAGGAAGTGAGCAAGATAGTACTGAGGAGAGAAGGGAGGGAAGGTAAAGAGTTAAAGGGGAGGGGGAGGGGGGAGGGGGAAGAGGGAGGGGAGGGGATGGAGAGAGACACACAGGTGTGTGTGTGTGTGTGTGTGTGTGTGGAGAGAGAGAGAGAGAGAGAGAGAGAGAGAGAGAGAGAGAGAGAGAGAGAGAGAGAGATCAACTTGAAGAAAGGGTTTATGTGGCTTATGCTTCCGTCTCAGTCCATCACTAAGTCGGGGCAGTAACTCAAGGAGGGAACTCAAGGAATGAACCTGGAGGTGATGCAGAAGCCATACAGGAAGCTGCTTCCTGGCTGTGGCTTCCTCTGCTTGCTTTCTTACCTGCCTCAGGACCACCTGCTCGGGAATGGCACCGCCCACAGTGGGCGGCACCCTCCCCACATCAAGCACTGATCAAGAAAATGCTTCATAGCCTTGCCTACAGACCACCTGATGGAGACATTGTTTCAACTCAGGTTTCCTCCTCCCAGACTTGTGGAGTTATTGTATCGAGTTAACAGAATGTAGCAAGGCAGACCGTTGAGAAGGCAAGGGAAGTGAGAGAGGGGAAGATGGAGAGGAAAAGGAAGAGAGATAGGAAGAGGAGAGAATGCAGACAACACAGAGGAAATCAGAGAAAGAAGATGAGCAGGAGAGGAGAGAGAAATCCCAACCTAGGGAGTCATTTCAGGTTGCACAATTCCTGATGATCTACCTTAAGGGTGATGCTTATGCAGTTGCCATGACAACCATCAGGGGAGAGTATGGATAGACATTCTGGGCAGAGAACAGTCCCGGCTGTGATTCTGAGATAGCCTTGGCAAACATGATGCAGGATTGTAGCAGTGAGCTGCTGCTTAATGAAACAAAATGTGAGGCTGGGCTTGAGAAGTGAGTTGGGGGAGGGGGTGGCCAGCAGATGGGGAGGACTGTGCGCAGTAGGCTAATGTCGGGAAGGGTTAATGGTCTGGTCTGATCTCGGCTCTGAAAAGACAACCTTGACTTCTGCGTGACTACTGGATGGAGACATGTCAGGAAAGGGAGTAGGAGGTCCAAGTAGGAGACAAAGGACATTCAGTAGGAGTGGGAATGGGGCGTGTGGCCATTTTGGAGGACATTCTTTGCAATAAATCTCATATAATTTGCTCAAAGATGGAGCACACTGAGCCAGACATGGCGGGACATCCTTAATTCCAGCACCTGGGAGGCAGAGGTAGGCAGATTCCTGTGTGTTTGAGACAGCCTCATCTACACACCAAATTCCAGGCCACCCAGGACTATATAGTATGCCATCAAACAACAATAAAAGAGACCACAGGTGACCAGAGGAGCCAGGGAAACCATTCTTGATGATTCCCCAAATGCCTCCTATGCCTTTAGCGCATTTGACCTGATGAAATTTCAGGCTTAATCATCATCAGCACCCTGGGAGGCGAATGTTACTGCCTTGATTTCATGGCTGTGAAGAGACAGTTCCAAGCGACAGAGGGAAACTCAAGACTCCATCGGAGGCTGAGAAGCCAGCTTTCTGCTGGGACGGATGCCCTGGACCACACCCCACCCCCTCTGTTCACATCAACACCTTTCCCAAGGTTGATTGTGAAATCCAGAATCCAGCCCATTTCCGCACGCTCCGGGTGAGAGATCTAGTTGGTGCAGCCTGGTTGGGAAAGTCCCGAAATGCCAGATGGCGTCAAGTCTCCCAAGGCAGAGATCACCAGGGCAGACTGTACCTCTGGAACCCGCTCAGGGAAGTGAGTCTCACCAACCCTTTGAATGCCTGAATGCCACCCCGGGTTTCATAGCCCCCACCCCACCCCGATCCTCCAATGGCTTCTAGCTTTCCTCTTGTGACAGTTTCGGTGATATCCTATGACAGGGGGAATATGCAGCCACAGGGATGCAGCGCAGTGCCCGGGAAATGTCACCTCCAATTGATGTCACCGAGGAGAGAGAAGCAATTAAGGCGCTAGCTCATTCTTGAAGCTCTGGCTCCAGGCAGACTGTAGGGGGCTGAGAGGAAGATGGAGGAGGGAAGCCTGGGAGGGAATGGGAACGGGCTGGAAGGGGCTGGAAGCAGGGCAGAGAGGGGAAAGGAGTGCATTTCCCAGCACGGGGCAGGTGCACAGGAAGCGTGTGTTGAATGAGTCAGTGAACACTCTAGCAGATACTATATGATGTGTCACCCAGGCCATTCAGACCCTTCAGACCCTCAGGACTGCCAGCTCTGGGGTGTGAGAGCCAATTAACAGCTCCCAATGGAGTCCCTTTGTGGCCACTTCCTGGATGCCCACTCTTCACAGCAGCACCATACACAGTGACCTGTTGACTTAGATGTCCAAAGACCCAACCTTTTGAACATCACACAGAATAGCTGTGATGATCCAGCTCAGCTCATGGTCCCCTTGTTGGAGAGATCAACACCTTCACTTATTTTAAGTTTGAATATGCAACATACCTCCATAGGTTCCTGTGTTGAAGGGTAGTTCCAGCTAAGTGGTTCTAATGTGGAAGGTTCTGGAAAATGTAGAGGAAGTAGTCTGTTCCAGAGGGGATGGATTTGAAGATTACACATGGTCCCTCTGTTCTCTCTCTCCCTTCTCGCTCTGTTTCCTGTCAGGACATGAAGGTGAAACTCCTTCCTCCCTTCACCCTCATTGTTTCTCTGGTGTTTGTTTCATAGCTGACAACATGACCGGCTCACACAAGTCTTGGCATCATTCAAGCTGCACTGTTCACGGCTCCCTTGAGGTGAGCAGACATAGATAAGTTGGTCTTTGCACAAGGGCTGACATGACTTGACCAAAGGGTAGTATATGGGTTAAGGGAAAGGCCAGCAACCCTAGTAAAGGTCGAAATGCCACTGACCCAGGAAGTATTTTTGTCTTCTGTAACCTGCCAATCATGAACGGGCTGTTTGCACATCTACCTCACAGTGAAGAGCCATCCTAAGTAGCTTCCGTCTTTCTCCACTTGTGAACTTGGCGGCCATCTTTGCTCTAAGATGGCTGCTCGATCTACCACATGATGTCTCAATTCTAAGCAGGGAGGGGAGGGGACAGCAAATTCAGTCTCTCCCCTTTAAGGGATTTATCCCATCCCTTCTCATGACTTCCCATTGGGCAGGATTTAGCCACTTGGCCATCAGTTCTGTAGACAGTTCTGTTCTTATATACGATAGTTCCGTTCTAGAGACGGAGGGACAGTAACTGGAGAGGTTACTGGTTACCAATGGGAAACCAACTCTACAAGCTCCACACCAGTCTGTGGTTGATCCAAAGAGAATATGTGGCAGCTGAGGAAGAATGGGATAGGGATAGAAGAGGTCAGGCTGTGAAGGAGGAGGAGGAGGAAGAGGGTGAAGTCATTTCTTGAGGTATGAATTCTTCAGTTCTTAATTTTAACCATGAGTCTTGTGCCTAGCCATTGAAATTCTGGAGTAACAAAAACTTGAGTTTCAACCTAGGCAATCATTATAGTTGTGAGATGGGATCAAAAGAATCTAGACAGGGACTCCAGAAATGGAATGTTTGGCAGGTCAATAACATTTTCAATGACTTAGAAGGGGAGGGGCTTGGAGTCTTTCCACCATCTTCAACCTCAGCATGGCTGTCTCCACTCATGGTGACAACATAAACCGGCTTCCATGCATTCATTCAATGAACCTGGAAGTAGGGTTAGAGAGAGAGAGAGAGAGAGAGAGAGAGAGAGGCAGAGAGACAGATAGAGAAAGAGAGACAGACAAAGAGAGACAGAGAGACAGAGACAGACAGAGAAAGAGAGACAGAGAGACAGAGACAGACAGACAGACAGAGAAAGAGAGACAGAGAAAGGCAGAGAGAGAGAGAGAGAGAGAGAGAGAGAGAGAGAGAGAGAGAGAGAGAGAGAGAGAGAGAGAGAGAAAGCGCTCAGTAAAGCACCAGGACCTGAAATGAATCCCCAGAACACATATAATAAAGTTGGGCAGGTTAGCACAGCTCCCATGCTGGAGAAGGAGAGAATGTTGGTTTCTTTGGGCTTGCTGCACAGCCAGCCTATCTAGAGACCCTGTCTAAAAAAAAAAACAAAGCTAGACAGCACCTGAAGAACACCATTCAGTATCATCTGGTACCCACATGCACATGCATCCTTGAACACACATGCGCACACATGTGCACATGTATACACACATCCTTGAACACACACGCACACACATGCACACACATACACACCACAGTATGCACATATACATATATGTACACACACATACATGCACACCTGCTCACACACACATGCACACATACATGCACATACACAAAAGAAAACTAACTGGTAGTTTTATTCTAGAACTTTCTTACTTAGGTCTTCCCCCAGCTTTTGCAAAGGGCTCTGTCCTATGAATCTCGAAGAGAAAGCTCAGTGTGTCCCTTATTCTGGATCCCCGAGAAGCAGTGGGGTAGACAGTAAAGGACAATCTATGAAATGGGGCTAGACCCAGCTTCAGACATAGTTCCTCACTCAACCAGCCAGGTGACTGTAAAGACTCTCTCCCTTCTCCGGAGCCTCAGTTTCCCTTTGTGCAACAGAGAATGCAACATGTGCCGAGATAGACCACCCACAGGTCAAAAGCCACAGACACATCCAGGATGTTGGGAGTATCCAGGATGCTGAGTTAGGAGGGACACTTTATGAGTGGAGCTCGGTCTGTTTTCTCCCATCTATAATATCACAGGGGACCTCTTGTTCCCAGAGGTTCCTCCATCAAGCCCTTGTACCCACTCATGACACAGGCACAGCTGTGCTGGGAAGAGCATTGTACAGACTGCATCCTCTTCCTCCTCTTTCTTCTCCTCTTCCTTCTCTTCCTCCTTGTCCTTCTCTTCTTCCTTTTCCTCCTCTTCCTCCTCTTCCTCCTCCCTCTCTTCCTCCTCCTCCCCTTCATTCTCCTCTTCCTCCCTTTTCTCTCCTGGATCCTTCTCTCCTTTTTACCCCCCTCTCCCAGCTCTTCTCCCTCCTCCTCCCCCTCCTCTCCCTCCTCCCCTCTTTTCCACCTTACATTACTGAGGATTAAATCACTAGTGCTTGCTGGGCAAGTGTTCCACCAGAGACTGCTATTTCCAGTCTTTTTTTTTTTTTTTTTTTGAGACCAAGTCTTACCTTGACACCTCATACTGACTGTAGCTCTGGAAAAATGTGCAATTCTCCTGCCTCAGACTCTCAAGTAACTGGTGTTGTAGACTCATATCTTCTCTTGCATTTTCTTTGATTCAGGATTTTCTCTCTGTAGCCTAGGCTAACCTCCAGCTCATGACTTTCTAGTCTCAGCCCTCCCCAGATGCTGGGATGACATGAGCTTGCTGGCCACCATGCCCGCCAGATCTTGAATTGAACTTTTCTCTCCACCCCGGGTCTCTCCAGGCCTTGGCACTTTCCATCTTTCTGCAAAGGTTCATGTGTGGACTGGACCAAGCGGTTCATGGAATTCTGGAACAGGTCTAGCATGGGTGCCTATGAATATATTTCTTTTTGATCAAGCCAGAGCTGGCAAAGAGCAAAGGAAGCAGGAGTGAGGAGGTCATTTGAAATCACCATCCTTTTCAGAGTTTGTACCCCATCTGGTCTCTCCTGCTGAGAAGCCGGCTGGGCATGCAGCCCTGAAAACCTGTGCCAGACGGACCAGCTAAGTCCCAGAAGTCTGCTCCTGATGCTATTTGGCAACCTCAGGCCTCTCTGGGCCAAGGGTTTAGTGCCAAGTATAATTGTGATTTACACCCCGGACCCCTTTGGGTGCAAAATGGTTTTGATTAGATGCATACCATGTTTATTAAGCCTTGCACAAGGCAGGCTGAGGGCTTGGCTTCTCTGCCTTAAGAGGGAGGGAGATTTACACGGCTCCCTGCAGGATTCATTTAATCTCTTGGGGATTTACTGACCTTCAATTAGAACTGTTAAGTACTGTTTACACGGTCCCTAATTCATACAAGACCCACGTAAGGCTGCCTTTTGCTTTCATTAAAGACCTGAATCAGGGAAATAAAACGTAAAGGGTCTCTCTGCCAAGCAAGATGTGATTGGGGTTTCAAAAAAAGAAGAAGAAAAAAAGTAAATGAAAAAGAGCAGCAAAAGTCAGAAGTTGTTAGCAAGCGAAAGCCTCGCTTGCTCGTTATTTGGTGCACAGAATAGTTGATGCAGTTTTAGAATGGGTTTAAAAACTAGCAGCCAAAATAAATAAATAAATAAAAATTCACCTGGTATGTGTGTGTTGGGAGAAAGAGGAGGTTTAGGGTCTTAAAACTCTAACAGAAGAAAGACCCTAAGAATCTTTTTTTCTTTTTCTTTTACTGTGAAACATCAAAACTTCCCCTTTGCCTTTCAGAAGGCAGAGTGACTTCTTCTCCCCAAGGATGAACCAGACTTAAAAAACAAAAAAATTGCCAGGAGTCCCGAGCTTCAAACCATGGCCCCCAGCGGCTGTGCCTGAAAAGCGCCGGCGCCTGTTAAACCAGGAAACGTTAGATATCGTTCAAAGGGTTGGGAGTAGAGAAAGTAGTGTGTGTGTGTGTGTGTGTGTGTGTGAGTTTGTGTGGTGTATGTGTATGTGTGAATGTGCATGTGTATGCATGTATGTGTGTGTCTGTATGTGTATATATGTATGTATGTATGTGTGGTGTGTGTTTTGTGTGTTTGTATATTATATATGTATACGTCTGTTGTGTGTGAGTGTATGTGTTTTGTGTATGTATATATGGTGTCTGTGTGTATGTGGTGTGTGGGTATATGTGTGGGTGTGTGTATGCGTGTGTATGTGTGTATAGTATGTGAGTGTGCATGTGTTTTGTGTGTGTATGGTGTGCATGCGTGGTGTGTGTGGGTGCATGTGTAGGCGTATGTGTGTGTGGTATGTGTGTTGTGTGTCTGTATGTGTGTGTATGTGTGTATGTGTGTGTGTACGTGTGTATGTTTGTGTGTGTGGTGTGTGTGTGAGTATGCATGCATGTTTTGTGTGTATGTGTAATGTGTGTGTATATGTGTGGTGTGTGTATGTGTGTGTGGTATGTGTGAGTGTGTGTGTGTATTGGGTATATATGTATTGGGTATATGTGTATGGGGTGTGTGTATGTATATGTATATGTGGTGCATGTGGGGGGTTATATGTGTGGGTGTATGTGGTGTGTGTGAGTGTGTGTGTATTGAGTATGTGTGTATGGGGTGTGTGTGGTGATTGTGGGGGGTATATGTGTGGGGTGTATGTGTGTTTTGTGTGTGTGTGTGTGTGTATGTGTGCCCCATAACTTCATACATTTGAATACTTGGTCCCTGGTTAGTGATACAGGTTGAGAAGATTGTGGGACTTTTGCTTCCTTGCATACAGACAACCCGTGACTGTCCAGTTCCCTGCTCAGGTGCCTGCTTCCACGCCAACCTGGCCATTCTGGACTCTTACCTTAGAGGACTGTTAGCCACAGCAAGCCTTTCTTCTTCAAGTTGCTTTTGGACATGGTATTTTATCGCAGCAATAGAGTAACAATGAACACACTGCCTCCTTTTGTGCGCCAGCGCCTCACTGACCTTGGACTTCACTGACGGGCTTAGATGAGCTGGCTAGCACTAGCTTCGGTTCCCACCTATCCAGTGCTGGGATTTACAGGTTTTGCACCACTGTGCTGGCTTTAGAAAACACCCTTTATGAAAACGATTAGGAAGTACACAAAGACACAGGGTCAGAAGTCACAAATGCTTAAAGCATTTGTCTTAAGAATGAGGAGACTGAGGACCGGGCTGGGAGCCACTGGGAGCTGATGAGCTCGTGTCCATCTGAGAGACACCCCTGCCAAGCTGTAGGCACTGCAGAGACGGCTGGGCGGATGATTAGAAACAGTCACGTTCACTCTTGGAGGAGATCCCTATGCAAATGGCTTGGAGTCACAATCTTCTGCAGGGAGAAGTCGTTTTCAATTCTCAGACACATCCTATGCATTGCTTTCAATTTCAGCCTTGGAAACAGAACACTTAAGCTCTGACAGCCCCGGGGTGGCTACAACAAACTCAACCACAGGGCTGAGATAATGAGACTCACAGCCAGCACCGAGAGTCACCAGATGTGCTGGGTGCCTTGTTTCCATTGTGGCGTCCAAAGTGCCCAACTGTCTCATGGTTTGTCATGATGACCCTAGCGTGACATGACAGGCTGAAGAAGGTGAAGTCACCAGGGTAGGTCAGTCACACAGACCCTGAGTGGCACGCCAAGCCTCACACACAGTCCAGGAACCTGGAGCCTGTACCCGTAGCTACAGGAAAGCATCAGACAGGGACTGTATGGGATGGAAACTTCTCTTCATTCTAGACAGCTTTATTTCCATTTGCGGTGGAAACTGGGGGAACCTCTGTAGCCTCGTAGGATCCTACCTGATGGTGACCCTTCCCCCAGAGTGAATTATCCTCCGAAAGATGAAGACCCTGAGATCCACTGACAAGGGTGCCACATTTGGGTGAGCATCTCCAGTGTCCCAGTGGGCAGGAGAATTTTAGCACTGGGTAGGACAGAGAGCTGGATTGATAATGCCTGACATGACCTGGGACAATTGTGCTTTCTTTCCCTTGCTTTTCATGTGTGTGTTGTATGTTTGCAAGCTTGTGAAGTATGTCTATGCACTTGCATGTGGTGGCCTGAGGTGACCATCTTCATTTGCTCTTTTGGCTGCTTATTCCTGGAGGCAGGGTTTCTCAATCAAACCCAGAGCTCACTGATATGGCTAGCCTGGGCTGCTGAAATTTGCTCTGCATTTCTATGGGTTTGGGGTGGGGGTTGGACTCCAGGCTTCACTCTTAGGCTCCAGGCTTTACTCTTAGGTGGCAAACACATCAACCACCACGCTATCTCCCGAGCCTCCGAACCTGATTTGTTTATCGTGGTCAAAAACTAACACAGCAACCCGGAATCTACCCTCCAAAACTTGTGTGCTGTGACTCTTGTTAACTAATGTGTGTGTAGCTGGCCTTAAGAAATTTGTCTTCCTGAGCAACAGAAAGACAGACCCTTTCAATAGGATTCCCTGTTCCATACCCTCAGCTCCTGACATTTGGCTATTTTATATTTACTGATTTGCGTTTTTTGTTTTGTTTTGTTTTGTTTTGTTTTATTTTGTTTTGTTCAGTGTTGAAGATGGAATCCTGGGCTTCTCAAATTCCAGACAATTTCATTATCCCTAAGCCGGCCCAAGTTGATATTCTATCATTCTTCAGTGTTATTCATGTCCTTGTGTTTGTCAAAGGCGCCTTCTCTGCCGAGACTAATATTTAATTGCGTGTGGAGACCATGTTTTCTGAAACCACTCAGCCATGCCTGGATTGTCAATTTTACCCACCGTTCCACCGTTATCTGCCCTATCCTGTCAGGGACATGTTAGTGTGTGTATGTCTTCTTCGCAGAACCACCTGTCCTCATTCTCTGCCTGATTTTTAATGGGATCATTGGTTTGTGTTACTCTTGAGATATATGATGACTTCTTACCTTTTGGATAGTTGATTATTAAGTCTAGACATCACCAATATTGTATAGCTTGACTTCTCGTGATCTTGACCATTTCTTTGCTGTACAGGGCACTTTAGTTGAAGGCCATCCACCTGCCTGGGATTGGATATGTTGCTGTGAAGTCACTTCTAGTGAACACAGCATTGACTAGGTAAATTGCATAGGGTTAGTTACTGTTTTTTAGTTTTTGTTTTTGTTTTTTGTTTTTTGTTTTGAAACAGGGAGGGTTTCACATATCCCACAGTGACCTCAAAATGATACGGAGCCAAGGATGGCTTTAGACTCCTAATCCTCCTGCCTCCCTCCCTCTCTTGAGTGCTGGGCTTATAGGCCTGCACTGCCACACCTGGTCTATAGGGTGCTAGGGATGAATTCAGGGCGCCGAGGGTTACTGAGATCAGCTGAGTTACAAGCTCAGCCCTGCGGACTCTCTTATCTCTGGCTTTAGTGGTGGAAGGCCAGTGAGAAGTTGGGTTCTTCCAGAAACAACTAGGATTTGATGTCGGGTTAGTGCAGCCCTGGTAGGGGAGCAAAAGATGGCCCAGTGAAGACTTTGCTAATGAGCAAAGCAGAATTGTGGGTAACTGGGACTCCATCCTAATGCATTCAGGGAGGCAGAACTGTGGGTAACTGGGGCTCCATCCTAATACATCCGGGGAGACGGGAGTCGTGCTTCAGCTGTACCTCATGGTAAGTGGAAGTGGAAGGTGTAAGCTCTCCTCTGCATTCACCATGGGTCAAGGGTCACTCCCAAACTCATTAGCTCACTGGCACTTGTAGTCTGTCCTGTGTGAGTCTACTCTGGCACCTTTAGATGAAGGGAGGCCTGCACAGGAAGTCAGAGACTTCTAGCACCGCTGTCCACAACCAGGGTCCCAAGACTGCAGGACTCTTTTCCTTCACCTGGCTCAGCCTTGGCTTGCAGGACAAGGTCTCTCACGGGCATGGCAGAGCCACAGGATGCAGGCAGTAGATGAGACATCATAACACTCACCAGAGTCTCTCATCAGCCAACAGCCAAGGACTGGAGGACTGACCTCTGAAGGATAGAGGGATTGAAGGGTTCATCCACACGACCATTCTGTGTGCTGTGTGGCAGGGCTGGGCTGGAACTCTAGGTTCTTATATAGTCTGTACATAGTCCAGTCCCCTGGCTAGGGACAGACATACAGACTGGCAGAGCACTTGCCCTTTCTGGGTTGTCCTTCCTGTCCCCGTGGCACTAGATGGCAGAGAAGTGAGTCACATTGTGACCCCTCTCCAAAGCTGGCTTATTGATCCCACATGCTTCGTTGTCTTTGCATGCCAGTGTGTGTGTTTGTGTGTGTGTGTGTGTGTGTGTGTGCACGCGTGCGTGCATTGGTATGTGTGAGTATATGTCTGTGTATGTTTGTGTGTGTGCTTATGAATGTGTGTGAGAGTGTGTGCATTGGTGTGTGTATGTGTGGGAGTGTGAGTGTGCATTGCTGTGTGTGAATGTATGTATGAGTGTGTGTGTGTATGAGTATGTATGAGTATATGTGATTTTGTGTGAGTGTATGTGTATGTATGAGTGCGCCTGTGTACTAATGCGTGTACATTGGTGTGTGTGTGTGCCTGCGTATTAGTGTGTGTATGAGTGTGAGTGTACATGAATATATGTGAGTGTATGTGTGTGGGAGTGCATGGGTATGTGTGTGAGTGTGTGTAAGCAAGTGTGTGCATTGGTGTGTGTATATAAGTGTGTATTTATGAATGTGAGTGAGGGTGAGTATATGCATGAGTGAGTATGTGTGTGTATGTGCGTGTGTGCATGTGTGTGTGCATGTGTGTGTGTGTGTGTGTGTCTATCATCCCAACTCTGGCCCGAGAGCAACAATCCAAGCAGACAATAACTCAGGGAGAATTTGGTCCTATGGGCTGCACCGGCTTCTATTTGGTTGACCTGGAAGTGGGCTTTGCTTATCTCTAGATAATTAATTCCAGGCAGGGCAGCAGGGTCTTTCCCCAGTGGGTTAGGATAGCTGTTTTAGGGCACAAATCTGCCTTAGCAACTGCAGTTTGAGTGTAAGATGTAGAAAGAAGGAGAAGTGATTCCAGAAAATACCATTGGTAGGGAAGTTAGAAAGGGCAACAGGACCCAGGAAGAGCTGGGGCCTGGTGCTCCATGGTGACCAAGGCTCCTGCAGCTGGAGTGGCATTTGTCTCTCCAGCCTCAAGGGTAGGCACCGAAGCCCTCCGGCTCTGCAGCCGCAGATATACTTACCTCCTATCTCCCATTGGCTGTTATTAGTCATGTGACCAAATGCGCACACATGATGTAAGACAGTGCCAGTGCCCTAAGGATAGGAGGAAAAGCAGCATTCACACTGAGGGGAAACTGAGTCACAAAGAGGCTGAGTATATAGCTCAGGGGCTGGGGAGATGGCTCTGTCGGTATTCACAAAGTCTGGAGCTACATAAAGAAACAGGCACAGTGGGACGCATTGTATTTAATCCTGGCCACCATGTAATGCTGGACACAGGCTGTGGCTCACTTACGCTGGGGAACTTTAGGCCTGTGGGAGACCCTGACCCAAACAAAAGGTGGGACTTGGGCACGGATGCCGAGGTTGTCCTCTGGCCTCTACACGAGTCTGCAGCTGGTCCACAGCCTCATCCATATTTGCACACGCCCACCCGTGCTCACCCGTGAGAGTGTACAGCTGAGGCTCTCCCCAGCGGATGGGGTTAGTGTTGTGCTACGATGCCTCCCGTCTACATCTCTCACAAGTAAAAGGTGAGGACTCTCCGAACACTCATAGAATGAACCAGAGTAATTTTTCCTGACTTGCATTTTATCGTGTCAGAGGCCTCCTCCCAGCATCCCCCCTTCTCTAACATGCCTTTTCTCCCCAAATGGCGATATACCCGATGTTTGTGTTGGTCATGGTAACTCTCCTCCCGCCACTTATGGTCTAGAATTCCAGAGTTTAACACGACCCATCTCTTGCCCTGACAGTCTCTGTGATTTCTACTTCAGCCTAGAGATGTCTCTGATGCCTCAGTTGTACCACCACCACCGGTGTACATATTTAAGTACCCTCCCATCTCCTGCTGTGAAAGGTGTGCTGTCCATTCCAGAGACAGAACAAGCTCTCGGCAAACCCCTTAATGCCACTGAAGATTGCTGTTCCCTGGAATCCCGGCTTTTCCTCATTTTTTTTTTAAATATGCATTTTCATTTTGAAGGTCCTTTGGGAAAAACCAGCGGGGCTGGCTGTGACTCCATGCTTGCTAACACTGTGTTCTGAGGAAAGCCCCCTCCTACCCAGAAATGTTTTTAAAGACTGCTTTGGGGGCTCAGTGGTCAAAGGAGACAAATAAAAATAATCCCGAGGTTATCAGAGCGTTGACATCATGTACAATAGTAGTAACAACTTTTTCCAAATTTAAAATCCTCACGGAGGAAGTGGGTTACAATAGCGGTGACCTCTGCCCTGGCCAGTCATAATGGTTTCCTGGATGCAGGGATATTATGGGCTGGAGCCAAGGATTTCAGCAGAAAAAGAGCACAAGATGTGTTAAACTTAGAACACAATGTGCGAATTCCGGGAGGGGCCTACCAAGGGTCATCTCTCTTTCCGAGGAAAGGCAACCTTTTCCCAAACAAGGGTCTGGGTCTTTCTCACTGTGGAGACAGCGCTTTTTTTTTTTTCTGTTACTAATTTGAGTTGGATATTTTTTTCATTCCTTGAGACCTCAGTGAATCGGAAAGTCTTCACCAGGCATCATTTCCAGGGCTGATTCATCACCTAAATAATGATGAAGTGGCTCCTAAATGCAGGCCTTGTTCTAGACGTTGGGCAGCCCAAAGGACTTCTACAGTTCAGCTGCTCAACCTTAGCACCACTGATGCGTGGGCTGGAGAATCCATCGCAGGAGGATGCCCTGTGCATTGCAAGATCTTTTCCAGTGCAGTGATGGCAGACCCTCCTGGAACAACTCCCCAGTGCTCACAGCTAGCCACATCTTCAGACACCCTTCTTGCACCCAAAGATGTTAAACAGTTGTTCTGAAGGGAGAGCAGTTCTCTGAGAAGACAGACCATACAGGAAACAAATAAACCGACAAAGAGATGAGTTAGTCAGTCTACCGTCAGTGAGACCCAGTCTCAAAGAATAAGGTGGAGAGGAAATGAGGAAGACACCTGAGGAGGCCCTCTAGCCTCCATGCTTATGAACACACTACTACCCCCTTCATCACGTGATTTGTGAGGAGGACGTGAGTCTTGACAGTGGGGTCAGGATGAAAGGCTGTCCTTTAAGCAGTGTAGCTGGTGGAGGCCTTGCTGAAAGGGTGACCTTTGCAAAGACTTGAAAGAATTGTCAAAGTGGGTCATGAGGCCACGGAGGAAGAACATCCCAGGAGGAGGCTCAGTCAGAGGTCACATGGCTAAGGGTAATCAATGCAGTTAGAGTGAAGGGAGGGAGCTGAGGAGAGGCTGCGATAGGCCAGGACATCAGGGCATGCAGGTGGATGGGATCAGGGCATGGTTCGCTTTTCTTTGAGAGGAAAGGAAGTCGTCATTGGATGGGCAGAGGCGTGAGTAATCCTGATGTGTTTTTACAAGATGGCTGTGGTCGATGCCACCTTGAGAAAAGGCTTCCGCAGAGGAAGGGCAAAATTGGGGACTCAGTGAGTCAAAGTCTGAGTAGCCAGAGACTTGCCCAGTCTTCTGCACATTGCTGGGTTCATACTTCCCTTCATAAAGATGCACACACGGGCAGCATGTAATTGCTTCCACCCATGAAGATATACCTGTAACTGTTGCGTAGAGACAGAGAAAAATATAATTTAAGCTTCATTTATCCCGTGGTTTTTCTTGTTAGAGACTCTTCCCCAGATGATGGAGAGATCATCATTATAATTCTTATTAAAGCCTGATACAAACAAGTGAACATCCAAAAAGTGTTCATCCTATACAAGAAGCTAAGTCCCCCTCATTCATGACCTCTACGCCCCCTGTGGAGGGGGGGACACACCACAGTCTTTCTCCTACCATCCAGCAGAGGACACAGAGGCTCCCAGTGTTTCAGTGAAGTCTACAAAGTAGCCTCCCTTCAAGCTTCAGCCTTCAGGTGATGTGGCTGAGGGGCAGGCATAGGGTTGTCATGGAGATGAGGGGCAGGCATGGAGACGCCATGGAATGTAGAGTTGCAGCATCTTCCTGGTTACCAACCATGTGTTCTAAAACGCCCCTCACCCTGCATTCTGGGATTCATTACAGAGACCTCAGTGGGTGACGGTGAGGATGGTTGGAGTCCAATATGGGGAGCTGTTGGGAGGACGTTAGAACCAACTCTTAACCCTAGAGGGCATGTTTGCCTTGTGAGTGTGAGGACCTGATTTGATCTCCAGAGCTCACGTGAAAGCTGAGGGGGGGGGGGCGGTTCATACTTCTGGGGAATCACATGTGCAGAGCTTCCACCACTTGGGAGCTCTGGGGTCAAGTCCATGACTTCACCTCTCTGAATGTCAATCTCTCCATTCCCAGTGTTGGGACAGCGATGGTATTGGTACTATTGTGCCTGTCTCTGTCTCTTGCCCCTCACTTTCCCACAACTACACATAGCAAAGAGTTCCCAGCAGTTCCTCGGGCCAGCAGCGTCCTCTGGCCACAGATGGACATCCATCCAGAATAGGGAGGGCAGAAGTTTCCAATCTCAGAGATGATGCCTTTGGGAACAACTTCAGTCCTCGACAGAGGAGTTGAGGCAGAGAAAGCTCCTTCACTCCCAACCACCTTTCTTCCCTGGTCATTTAGATGTGTGTGTCTCCAGTGTCTCAGAAAGGCCACACCAGAACTGAACCTTGTAACCCAGGACCACTGTACTGGCTGTTTATGCACAGGTCTTCCTTTCTTTCTCTAGACATCCCCCCCCCCCACACACACACTCTGTTACTAATCTCTCTCCTGGTTTGCTTTCTACTGTTGTGACAAAACAGTGACCACATTCAGCTTAGGGAAGGAGGGTTGATTTTTATCTTATATATCCAAATAACAGTCAATCACTGAGGGAAGTCAGGGCAGGAACCTAGAGGAAGAAACTGAAGCAGAGGTCATGGAGGGGTGCTACTGACTGGCTTGCTCCCCATGACTTGCTCAGCCTGCTTTCTTATAGAACCCAGGACCACCAGCCCAGGGATGGCTCCACCCACAATGGGCTGGACCTTCCCACATCAATCATTAATCGAAGCATTCCCCACAGACTTGCCTCCAGACAGATCTGATGGTGGCAACTCCTTATATGAGGGTCCCCCTTCCTAGATGTGTAGTGAGAATTTTGGTTCCTTTAAAGCACACAGAAATAGTATGGGAATGTGTTTTCATTTCAAACCCAGGTGTGGGATGTGGGTTGTTTCAGATTGCCCACAGCAGCTGACTATGATTTGCCTCGTGCTCTATGGGGGGGGTGTGTGATTTTGCCAGCTACAGATAGTTTCTGCAATTGCGTGACATTTAGAATTCTGGGAACTTTTCTGAGGGTATATAAGTGGTAGGGCCCTGAGAGGGGGCGTTGTTAGTTGTTGTTGGTTTGGTGACTAGTTGCTGTTGGTTGCAGTTTGTTAAGTAGTCATGTGCAAAGAAGAAACAAGAAAAATAGGAGCAACAGGAAGAGGGAGAAAACAAGAAGAAGAGGAGGAGGAGGAAGAGGAGGAGGAGGAAGAGGAGGAGGAGGAGAGGAGGAAGAGGAGGAGAAGGAAGAGGAGGAGGAGGAGGAAGAGGAGGAGAAGGAGGAGGAGGAGGAGGAGGAGGAGGAGGAGGAGGAGGAGGAGGAGGAGGAGGAGGAGTAGGAGGAAATAATTAGCTATCCTGCCAGTAAAGATCAAACTTGCCCCAAGGGACTTGACACCCAGGCATATCAGGCATACCAGGCAGAAAGCAGTCTAATGATAATGTCACCCCCCTTTCTGCTCTATCCTTTCTCTCTCCTGTCTAGTGTTAGGAGGTTGAAAGGGTGGAAGAAAAGGGGTGGAGAAGGGTAGAAGAAAAAAGAACCCACAAAGTAGCCAAAGACCAGTTACACAGATGATCCTAGCTTGTGTCAACAACACACACACACACACACACACACACACACACCCCTAGCCATGATACTGCCTGTACTTCCTGGTGCCACCTACTGAGGAAAGCCTACCCAGAGCCTGTCCAGAGATTTCTAGGGGATGAAGACATGCCAAGGGATTAGGAATCACCACCTTAAAATTCTGACGCTTATAGGAAAGTCAGTGCAGAAGGACTTAGCACATGTGCACATGCGTGTATGTGTGTGTACAGGTATATGTATATATGTGTGTGTATGTGTATATAAATATATGTATATATGTGCATTTGTATGTATATATGTTTATGTGTATATATGCATATGTATGCATGTATGTTATATATGCATATGTGTATATATTAGAACATGAAACACTGGAAATGGAATGATGGTGACGGTGGCAACATGCTAAGGGAGGAAGAGCCAAAGTAGGAGACAGCAGAGGAGCAGAAAAGGGATGGAAGAGATACAGGGCAGAAATGCAAGATGGTGATATGCCAAACCAGGCCAGAAGAAGGGGTGTGGTCAGTGACAGGCACAGAGCTCCGGCTCATCTAGGTCTGCAGCGGTGGGCAGTGTTCTCTAGGAGTTAGCCTGTCCCTGGCACCCCCGTCACCTCCAGGCAGCTGACAGTCCACTAGTCAGTCAATGGATGCTTTGGAAGCCCAATTCTGCCCCAAACCAGGCCCTTATCTAAGCTGCCCTCCCCCCTCAGACTGCAACCCCCCCCCCCCCCCATCCATAAAGAGTTCCCTAGCTTCACGATGTCTTGTCTTCTCTCACACGTTGCACTGGACCCATCACCAGATGTGAAGCGGGTCATCTTGAGACAGAGATTCAACTTCCTGTGTGGGATGGCTCATTTCCTGTTTGAGTCCTTTCCCCAGAACACCCTGGTCTCAGAACTACTGACCTGTTAGTTTCCAGGTCCACATTTTGTGTATTTTAACTGCAGAAAACTTACTGAACTCAATCCAAATGAAGGGACTACAGATCACTTAGAGAAATGAACTCAAAACTCTCAGCATTTGGCTCAAAAGCTTGGAGTTCGGAGGGACCTTTGTGGTCACCTCTTCCAGCCCTCCCTCACCCTGTGGGAGGAACACGGAGGCACAGACGTGATTCTCTAGCAAGGTGCGACCCATAGCATAGACCCTCAACCTTCCTAATGCTGAGACCCTTTAATACAGTCCCTCATGTTGTGATGAGCCCAACCATAAACTTTTTACCATTGCTACCTTATGACTATAATTTTGCTGCTGCTGTGAATTGTACTGTAAATATCAGATATGCAGGATATCGGATATATGACCCCCAGGGATCGTGACCCACAGGTTTAGAGCCACTGCGTTGCAGCGGGTACTACCCAGCTAGGGAGAATGCCAGAATGCCCCCTCCTCCCACAGACCTTCAACTGCCTCACTTCCTTGTTACTATTGTCCCTTGTGATTCAAGTCATGGAAAAAGTCACCACAGAGTTCTATGGTCAAGGACAGCTCTCTCTGTAAGTAGTTCCTTCCACATTTAGCTCTTTCATAAGCCATGTTTTTTTTTTTTTGTCTCTTTTCTTTAAAAAAAAAATCAGAACAACACCATGCTTTACTATAATGGAGTCCCAAAGAATTCCTATTTAACCTCAATGCCACGGGCATGTGCAAATCTGCGTGTTGAAAAATGAATGGCTGATTTTTTTTTCATTCTGAATAAAATGTAATTTATCTAATTGATTCAGTGGAATCTGTGCCTGCTGGAGCCTTTATTTCCCCAACTCCACCTCCGTTTCTGAGTAAAGTGGCCAACCTGCTGAGCTTTGACAAGAGGAAGATTGGAGGGGAGGAGGGAGAGAAAGAGGAAGACCACCTGTCATTCAAAAGCAGTCTCTGTAAGGCTAGAGGAGGCTCGTTGGAAATTGATGGAAACCATGATTTTGCAGCCTTCTGAGCCTCAAGTTATTTATTTGTGCTCATATCTTTCCCTGCTGTTAAGGAGCCGAAGGCTCAGTGCCCTGTAGAATAGACTCTCGGCATTGACTGGCTGTTTTTCACCTGCAGAGAACAGCCTGCACAAGATGCCACATAGCTTGCTTGCTCTTGTAAGTTGCAGGTCATGGAAGCTGTTGCCATCTCTGTCTGTAGAGGGTTTAATAGTACTACTCACCCAGAAGAGCTGTCTACCTGGGACCTGGAATGCCTGCAGGCTTGTGTCTTTGCAAAGGGATCGTGTATGTGTGTGTGTGTGTGTGTGTGTGTAGGCAAGAGATTGGCATCCGGTATCTTCCAATCACTCTTTGTGTTTGGAGACATGCTATCTCATGAACTCAACACCTTACCTTTAGCTAGGATGGTTAGTCAGTGATCCATCTGTCTCTGTCCCCCAACTGCCATCCCCCAGAGCTTGGATTACAGGTCACTACGATCATGCATGCCTGGCTTTTTAGATGGTTCTCAATCTCAGGATACTTGTTTAAAGGATTACTTATTCTAATCATGGTTTTCTACATGTGTGTACACGTAACACAAGTGTGCCTGGTGCCCACAGAAGCTAGAAGAGGGCATTTGATCCTGTGGAACGGGCTATGAGCTGTTGTATGGTTATTAGGAGTCAAACCTGGGACCTCTGGGAGAGCATCTAGTGTTCTTAACTGTGAAGCCATCTCTCCAGCTCCCAAACTCAGGTTCTTGTGCATGGCCTAAAACTCAGATACCTTCCTAGTTCCAAGTGAAGGATCTTGATGTGACACTTTTTTTCTGCATTTAGTTTTTCCCCACAAGGATGGATTAAATTTTCTAGGAGGTAGAGGCACCATAAACTTTCCTGCCCTTTAGCTATCTGTTGGCAGTTGGACCACAGAAACATTAAAGCAGTCAGATAGGGGGACCCTATTGTCTTTCCAAATAAATGAAATTTTTTCTATTGACAAGTTTATTATTTATTTGGTGTTTGATGCAGAGTCTCACTATGTAGCCCAGGCTGTTTCAAACTCTTGATCTTCCTGAGTGATGGATTAAATCTATTTATCCTAAGCTACCTGAACCTGGGTCTTCTTGACTTGGAACCGTCTTTCATCAGCCTCAAGGTTTAACCAAGAATACAGTCAAGATTCTGGCTGGTCCCCTCATTTTGTGAGGTCAGGTCAGCCACGCTGGGAGAAGTGACGGTGTAGAACCCCAGGTGTGGAGGACTGGCCTCGGTGAGCTTCCTAGCTCACCATGTGTCCAGTGCATTCTGTGCCACGTGGGAAGTTTGTGGATAAGGCTCAGCAGTCAACTCTGTCTTCTCCAATGTCAGGGAGAGGGGGTGGACCTCTCTGTCATGAATATTTAATATGGTAGGACCTGGGACTGAACAAGGGATTGGTCCTCAGACCATCACCCCCCCAACACTGGAGACCCAGCCATGTGCCTGTAAATAGGAATACACACACACAGACACACACAGACATGCACATATACATACACACACAGATGCGCACATATAGACACACACAGAGAGACACACATAGAGAGACACAGACACACACAAAAAGACACAGACACACACACAAACACAGACACACACAAGGAGACACAGACATATACACAGACACACACACAGACACAGATACACACACAGACACACAGAGACACAGACACACATAAACAGACACAGACAGACACACACAGACACACACACACAGACACACAGATACACACACAGACACACACACACAGACACACACACACAGACAAAATTTTTCTCTTACACACTCAGGAAATGTGTATTGAGCAATGACCAGATTTTAGCCACGCCAGGGAGAAGTCACTCAAGAGGAGGCAGGAGAGGGTGGTGGTGTTGACAGCACAGCCTTGGAAAGACATTTTTCTACACCCACGATTGCTTCACACCACCGAGTGACCCTGGAAGGGCAGTCTTCTCTATGGGCTTCAGTTTTCCCTTAACATCTGAGAACATTCTAGAATCACTTGGGGGAATCTTTTAAAGATATAAGTTCCAGTCGGAGGGGATAGAAATTCTTCCTTAGCCCCAATTCTGTAGAATCTTTTAAACAGACCTGCAGAATCAGAAAACAGATTGGTGCCTGACTGGATGCATGTGTGTGTGTGTGTGTGTGTGTGTGTGTGTGTGCATGTGTGTGAATGAGTGACAGCATTGTGGTGTGTGTACGTGTGCTTGTGTGTATGTGTCTAAGTGTGTATGGTGTGTGTATATTACATGTGACTATGCATGTGACTGTATCTGTCTGTGTATAGGGATGTGCATGTATGTGTGTGTGACTGTATAGGTAGGCGTGTGCCTCTGTGGATGTGTATTTGTGTGTTCATATATATGTATACATGTATATATGTGTGTCTATGTGTGCATGTATGTGTGTATATGTGTGTGACTTTGTGTATGTGTGTGAGTGCATGCCTATGTGTGTGTGGTATATGTGCGTGCACGTGAATGTATGTATGTCTGTGTATGCATGTGAATGTAAGTGTGGGTGTGCATGTATGTGGATGTATATGTGTACCCACATGTTACTGTCTGTATGTCTAAGTGTATGTGATCTGTGTATGTGTGTGGTTTGGGGGCCAGAAATGAGAGATGTTGGTCATCTTCACAGAAAATGAAACTGAAGCCACAATGAACAGTCAATTGAGCTCTTGGAGGTGGTGACAGGCTAAGATCAAAATGACATCCTGAAGACCATCAGGTGTTTTAGATATGGGGGGGGGGGTTCAAGTAGCGAGAACAGCATGTGCAAAGGCCCTAGAATCCACCATGACATTCTTTATGATCTTTATTAGGACAATACATATTTATTATAGACAGAGACAGATGGATGGACAGACAAGTGTTACTGATTTGGGAAAATCTATTTACTTCTACAACAGCATTCCCATGTGCCTAGAATGCCCTCCACTGCCCAGACTCTGCTTTATCACCTTGTTATGTTTTGTATTTTATTGCCATAGATTAATTTCTTTCTCTTTGAACTTTATGGGGAGGTAGCCATCAGATGCGTACTTAGTCATGCCTGCTTTCTGCTTTCAGTATCAGATCTACATTACTCATCCATGTCATTTTGTGTGTCTACTATTTCTTTTTATACGGCTGCATACTATTCCGTTGTATGGACTTACCACAGTGTGTTTCCCATCCTCCAGTTGATGTCTAGCTGTAATGTTGAAGTTTGGGGGCTGCTACGGAGACAGCTGCTGTGAATGTTTGTACACAACTTCTGTCTGCAGGTCCCTTCATTTCTCAGGATACAATGCTTGGCTTCATGAGGTAGGTGTGTCTTTAACTTGACTAGAAATGACTGAAAAGTTTTTCATCAGATTTTTGTGGGAAGCAAGGCTGGGGAGCCATAGAAGTTTTCCCAATAGAAACTTGCAAAGTCTAGCACCCCGTTGCTATTTCCTCCAATCCCAGTTTCCTCTGTGTGCAGGTTTCTCTCTTGAGTACCAAGCACCCCAGAACAGCTGTACCCCACCATCAGACACATGTGCAGCTACCCGAGAAGCTCTCCCTTGCAGGCCTGGCCTCATTCCTCTGGAAGAGGGCGTATATTAAATCGTGGGGCCAGGACTAATTCTTTACAGCTTGCAGGTTGCTCTCTCTCCATGGGCAGACAGGAGGGCGCCCTGACACTGTTAAAGATCACATGCTTTGATAACCTACCCTCCTGATTTATGGTGGTCTGGGTCTCCACGTTCACCTAATGAGGGGAGCTCTGGGTGTCAACCTGTTTATTAAATGCCCAGAACCATGTGTGAAACTGACCGGACTAAGACGTCAATCATACTTTCATTTATTCTGCTATCCCCCCTTCTGTTCCGTCAGCCCTCTCTCCTCAGGACGGGTCATCTCTCAAGGGTTTTCTTTTCATCTCCGAAGCTGGGGGTGGGGCGGGGCTTGAGGATGGATCGCTGGTGCAGGTCGGTGAGGGGGGCGATGTTTGCACTTTCCTACTGATTTCATATGTGTTTAGAAGTTAATGGTACTCTGCACCTCATGACTCTTTCTTAGATGTCAAACAAAAACATGAAAGGGAAAGTGGACCGAGGGGCAGGGACTGGGTGCAGCGCGCAGGACAGAATCCCGTCTGTAGCCTGGGACGGGGCTGGTGAGTCTTAATGAAGATGGAAGATGGATTAATATTCCTGGGGTTGTCGGGGTCTAATGAGGCCTTAATTCATTTCCTTTAATTCCCTTTGAAATTAATTTCTTTTTCTTAAAAAAGAAAAAAAAAAAGAAAGGGACACAAATCAAAATAACGGATGACTGGGCCGCTTTAATCTCCGCTTCTCACCCCTTCCCCTTTGAACCTGGTCACTGTCATGTTCCTAATCTCTGGAGATTCCGCCTCGATCCCCTTTCAAGAGCCATCGGCCCCATCTCTTTGGTTTGGTCTCCTGGATGTGGCATAAATATTTCTGTCCCTTTGAGGCCTCCAGCTGGATCCTGACCTTGGACGTGGCTGGGGGAAGGGCAGAGAGGGCTTCTCTGAGTCATCCAGGCAAGACCGGGTCTAGGAAGTGGGGGTCTGGAGACACTGGAGAGTTCTGGAGGCTCGCTTAGGCCTGGGGCTGGGGGTGGGGGTGAGGGAATGTGTACCCGCATTAGTCTGTATTGTGACGCTGTGTGGGGCTCTCGTGATCTGTGGGGTAACCCCTTAAAGTAACCTCAGCACTGAGCTCAGGACGCTTTGGTCTTTTTGTCTCTGCTCACACTGATTTTTTGTTATCTCCTCTCACACTGAATCTGTGTATCTTGCTCTGCCTGCTTTGGGGCAGAGGCTACGTAAATGTTTGCCGACTGCACAAGCAATGGACACAGAGACGGATCTGGCTGCACACTGCGCCGTCTTCCACTGCTCTCTATCTGGTTCCATACCATAAGAGACGATATGCCATGACTGTGTAAACGAGCTGAACATCTAAGCAGAGATCGGCTTTCCATTGGTTATGTCTGTTCTCTTCTGTGGCATCAGAGCATCCATGTTTATTTAGCTGGGCACTGGATGCCTGCAATAAAGATGGTTTCTCAGCCTTTCTTCTGGCAGAGTGTGGGTCCTGTGAGCGTTGGCCATTGAAAAGTACTGGCGTGTAATTAGCTTGCATACAACCAAATATAAGTGTCAGGAGTCCTATGTGGCTTCATAGACCTCACCTACTACTGATAGGTAAATCCAGCTACTGCCGATTAAAATACCCGAGCCACAGAAGAGCCTGGGGTGGATGGAGCAGACACGGGTCAATGAGACAGAGAGCTGACTGAGAAAGACTGAATTGCTGTTAATTACAAAGAGGCGTTGGGTGGTGTCCCATGCCTGTACTCCAGCACTAAGACATTGTCCTAGCTCAAGGAAGCAATGACATATGTCCCTCTAGGCAAAATTTTGGGTCTTTCCACTCAGAATCCATGGGTGGGGCTGGAGAGATGGCTCAGCAGTTGAGAACACTGACTGCTCTCCCAAAGGTCCTGAGTTCAAATCCCAGCAAACACATGGTGGCTCACAAGCATCCGTAATGAGATCTGACGCCCTCTTCTGGAGTATCTGAAGATGGCTACAGTGTACTTATATAGAATAATAAATCTTTGGCTGGAGGGAGCAGAAGGTCGTGAGTTCAATTCCCAGCAGCCACATGATGGCTCACAACCATCTGTACAGCTACAGTGTACTCATATACATAAAATAATTTTTTTTTTAAAAAAGAAGCCATGGGTAAACCCCAGGACCAGTGGAGAAACTTGTTCTGCTCTGGGCCGAGGAGAAGCTGTGAGTACTTTTCAGACCTTGGCTCGGAAGACAGAATCAGGACTAGAGTGTGGATGGACGGAAAGTGGGAACTGTAGCCTCCGGTGGATGTCGCCTGCTCAGGCCTGTGACACCCTGAAGCAGGAGGCAGCTGACTGCTAGGCAGGAAGGCTGTCAGCCTCTGACTGGGAGAGCCTGCGGACAGGGTTATTCTTGGGCTCTGGGCTGCACTCCCCCACATCTCTTTACCAGTGATCCCATGGGGCGCAGATGTCACTCCCATGGCCCCCAGGCTTGCCTCTATTTTGAGATGAAAATAAACCCATCTCATGAATCTCTTGTGTTTTATTTTTTTCATCTTGTAGACTGAACAGAAGTCTGTACCCCCATTCATTAGCCTTCCCCATCTCTGTACAGTCAAGAATTTATGCAGAAATTCAACAGGCGTAGCCAGGGCCCTGTCTCTCGTCTGGGAGACGAGAAATGGATACTCTTTTGGAATCCATGTCTAGCCTCCCATCTTTGGAAATCAGAACCATGGAGCTCTCTCTACACGTCTTTTATACACCGCACATGGTCGCCTGCAGTCTTCTGGGTGCCTTCTGTCCTTTCTCTGCTGGGCTGGACTCTATATCGTGGGTGGGTGGGTGGCCACTCCTGGTTTCTGTGCTCCAGGAAAGGGTAGGGAAATGGGGAATGGACTGAGGCTGGCATGTGGAGAAGGGAAGAGGGCACGTACCTTCTGTTTCCACAGACATCTCCAGCAGCTGCCTCCCGACTCTACCTTCTGACAGTACACGGTGCACAACCTCAGCTCTTCTGCAAGCCCCCTCTAGGAAGCACACGATGCCTCAGCTTCCGGCTCCCAGGGAATCCTCCTCCTTTTGACATACCAGCCCAGGGACAGAAGAACGGAGGCTGCAGTTGTTCCTGATCTCTGAGCTGGGTCAGTGGTTCCCACGGCCGTCTCAGCCTCTCTGTCAACCAGTCAGAAGTCCCCATATTCAACTCCTCTGTCTTAAAAGCCTTTAGTGGCTTTGTTTTTTCTAACTGGACTTTAGACAGCATTTCACACTTAGAGCAGGCTCTCTGTTGCACAGTGCTGTTTTGGTTTTGAGATGGATTTCCCCCCCCCCCAGGGAACTCATCAAAGCAGGTATTATGACACGTTACACACATGTTAAAGAATAATTTCAAAAATGACAATTAGAGGGTAAGGGGTACTGTCCCTCAGCTGAAGGAGGTTGGGGCCTGTGATGCCTCCGTCTGAACCACAGTCTTACTGACT
The DNA here is from genome assembly GCF_947179515.1 of Apodemus sylvaticus. Taxonomy (NCBI): domain Eukaryota; kingdom Metazoa; phylum Chordata; class Mammalia; order Rodentia; family Muridae; genus Apodemus; species Apodemus sylvaticus. The sequence goes on along the minus strand of NC_067493.1, from coordinate 50,150,420 downwards.
ACCTGCAAGAGCTCTGGGGAGCCAGCCTCAGTGTTCTGAGCCTCAGTTTCTCCATCTGTAAGTTGGGAATAACAAAAAGGAACTCCTATGAAGATCTGCATGGACATTGCTGTGTCACTCAGCACAATGTCTGACGGGAACCAGAAGCAACTGAGCTGCCGGTTGGCGTGGCTGGGGAAACAGTACAGCTGGTGATATGCTTTCTGTGCAAATACAGAGACTGGAGCTCAGTCCCCCAAACCTACTTAAAAGGCTGGATGCGGCAGTAGACTTGTACTCCTGGCAATGGAAAGGCAGAGACAGGTGGAACCCTGGGGTTCACGGGGCAGCAAGACACAGCTCAAAATGAAACAGAGTGGATGGTGTGGTGGAGGACTGCAGACTGGATGGAGATTTCTAACAACTGTAAATGTATGACCTTCCAGAAACCTTGGAGGAACACTGCTTGCTGGCGTGATTGCAGGCTTAAGCTCAGCTACCTTGCATGCATAGTCTAGACACACTTACCTAGGGAACAGGTTCTTCCCACCGCGGGCTGGACCCTCCTCCATCAAGGGTCGTCCTCAATTGCTCCTCGCCTTACACACTGAGTCAGGGTCTCTCTCTGAACCCAGATCTTACACAGTCAGCTAGTCTGGCTAGCCAGCTTGCTTTGGGGGGATCTCACCTCTGCCTCCTGAGTGTCAGTATTACAGATGGGCTGCCACACCCAGTTGGCTTTTCCACTGTTGCTGGGGATATGAACTCGAGTTCCTGTGTTTGTGTGGAAAGTACTTTACCATCTCCCTAGCCCCCTGTGTTCAGGTTTTTAAGGATGAGCACATTATATTCAGAAGTAGCTGGACCATTCTGCATTCCGCCCGAGATGCTTAAATGTTCCAGATTCCTCCAGATTCTCCTTGACAATACTTGGTGTTCATCTTCCATCTCTCCTGACTCCCTTGCTCCCTTGTCCTGAACACCCCCCCAACAGTCTTCCTTCTTATTTATTTATTATAAATATTGAGATTCAGAAGTCAGATGCACCATGAGGTCCTTGACACTGTCTCAAATACAGATTCTTTACATAAGAGACTCCGTGGTCCTTGTCTTTGAATCTGGCTTATTTCACGTGACATGCTGGCGTCCAGTTCTATCATTCGAGCGAATCTTTTCCTAAGTGAAGTGATGCCCAACCCACCCCCACCCACATAACGGAATGGCCTCCAGAAACGTTCCGTTTCCCTCCGTGCCTGCTATCCGGAGAGCCGTAGCTTTGGTGGTGCAGTGTCAGAGAGCTTGTGGCAGCATGAACTCCAGGGGCATGAGGGTACTTGAAGAAAGACAGAGAGATTGACAGAGCCCGAAGCTACCTTGCGGAAAACCTGAATCAAACGCATAAATCTCTATGAGGAATGAAATCAATCATAAGAGACCCGGGCAGGACAGCGCTCCGAGGTTAACCCTAACGACGGGCATGTGTGCTTCCTGTTCTTCCCTTCCTATTTGACTTATTTTTAAACTTGCACCTACCTACCTAACCTATGCGTATGTGTGTACACTCATGCATATGTGCCATGGGACATGTGTTCTCTTCTTCCACTGTATGTGGAATTCAACACTACTCAGGGGTTGAAGCCAGGTTTCGAGGCTTACTTGCAAGCATGTTTACCTGCTTAACCAGGTTACTGGCCATCTTTGATTTGAGAGGAATGATAGGACCTTTCTCACCAGCCACTAATGATGCCTAGATGTCTGGGTAAACTGCATTTTTTTTCTTTTGATTTCCAAACATTAAGATGCTTTATCCATCATGCTAAAAATACTACGTTACACACTAGTCTTTCAATAGAAGATAATGTAATTCTTTTTTATTAGTATAGGGGTTTAGGAGATTACCTGGAAAGTACGAAGGCCTGAGTTTGATCCCTAGAACCTGTACAAAAGAGCCAGGCATGGTGGTGTGAGCTTGTAACCCCAGCACTGGGGAGGAACAGATAGGAGATCCCTGAGGCTCCGTGGCCAGCCAGCCTAGCCTACTTGGTAAGATAAAATCCATGGGAAAGGTCCTCAAGGAAAGGGGACAGTGCTCTGGAGGGTGACACACAGGGGGTGAGACAAAGGTTGGCCCTCGCCTCCACGACATGCACTCACTCACACATGTCTAAGAAAGTGTCCTAAAAGAAATGATTAGCCATTTGTAGCTAGGGATTTCAGGATGAACATAATTTAGAGACATGAGGTGCTGTATATTGGAAATATTGGACAAGTACCTTTGGATTTTGTGGCATCCACAGGGCCAGCCTGCTCTGCGGGACACCTTGGCCAACAGTGGACCATGAATACGGTGATGTCAAGGCGTAGCTGCCTTTGTTTGAGAAGCCAACTCTTGGACTTATGGACTGGGATGAGTTGGCCTAACTATCCAGTTCTCAGAATCTCTTCCGGTCAGGAAGTGAATGGAACAATTTTTAGCTTTCTCAAAAGTGCCGATTTGTACTTTCTTTTCCTTCCAGAGAATCACTGGCTTGTCAAGTTTTATATTTGCAATCCTCTTTCCTTTGGAAAGGATCAACGAATTCCTAGAGCTTCAGGCTCCTTGGATCCTGGATCCACCCCTTCCTGTAGCTGTGTTTAGATAAGCAGAGAAAATGTCCTATAAATCTGTGAGACGGGAAGGCATAAGGGCTGCGACCCACAAATGAAGTCGTGGATTTTTGTTATTTTTGTTGTTGTTGTTGTGTTTCTCTGCGCTGTTATGTCTAGCAAGAAGCAACATAGCGAAGAGGGATTAACTTGAACTCACAGTGAACAAGGGACACAGTCCACCCTGGTAGGGATGGCCAAAGCGGCACGAGGCCATTCCAAAGACACAGAAGCCTAGTGTGCTTGGAGAAAAGAGAAGTGTGCAGAGCCAACACCTCTCCAGATTGTGGAAATGTGGGGGACACGGCATGAGCCACTGGCATGGGGACGAGTCCATGGATTTACACTGAGCCATCAGCAGGTAAGGAGGGGATAGTAGTGGCTGATGACCAGGGCAAAGACATGATGTTGATTTAAAACGAAGCCAATGGGATTTCTCAAACAACCTTACACAGAGAGCCTGAGGACCCAAGTTCAAATCCTGCCTCTACTATTTACTGTGTGGCATAAAGGACTCATTGTGTCTCTGCCTCAGTTTCCTTGTCTGGGAAATGGGGATAATCATGGTAGGTAAATGTTGAAGACTGAGGTAAATGTTGAAGACATGAGGATGGCCCAGGACCTGACTCATGATGGATAATCAATAGATTCTTCCACCTTCTTTCTGGTCCTGGGCCAGACATCAGGAAAACTGTTAATTGCAGATCGTAAAATGTTTCCAGAGCTGAGGGTGCTGACTTCTGGGCCTTGCAAGCAAGAGAGGACACACTCGGTCTTCTGAATTCACTGGGAGGAGCGTGCAGCTGGGAGCCCTTGTGTGGGGCTCACTAAGAGATCGGCCATTAATCACACACAATGACTCTGACCCTGAGGGAACTGTGCCTCTCCTCTCCCACAGACGGACTTCCTTCCCCAGCGGGAGAGGCCTTCATGATCCTGGAGCACAGCGCGGCTGGAACGCTGCGGGAGCTGAAGGTCAGGTCTGCTGATTCTCCGCCTCAGAGGCACCTGTTTCCAGATCCAAATGCCCTTCTGGGGGAATCACAGACAAGAGTCTGAGCCTGCCCGGGCTATGGTTCTGTGGAAGATAGCTTGCCTAGCATGCAAGAGACCTGGGCTTCCATCTTTACTACAAACAAACAAAAATGTTAAGGGCTGAAGCTGATAAGGCATTTGCCACACAGACATGAGGCCCTGAGTTTGTCCCATCAGCACGCGTGTAAAAAGAGAGAGAGAGAGAGAGAGAGAGAGAGAGAGAGAGAGAGAGAGAGAGAGAGAGAGAGCAGATGTAGTGGTTTATAACCCACCCTGAAGACATGGCCGTAGTAGATCTCCAGACGCTCAGTCTAAACTAGTCGGTAAGCCTCAGGGAGAGAAATAAGGGACCCTGTCACAAAAGTCAAAGTGGCCTCCTCCTGAGGCCAGGAATGACACGAGGTTGATCTCTGGCCTGCACATATGAGTACACATGAATACACAAACCTACACCCGCACATACATGTACACACACACACACACACACACAAATGGATGAATGACATATGGTTTGGGTTCTCTACCTCTGTTTGTCCCTCTCTCCAGGTCCCTATGCAGAGGAAGACGCCATCTTGACCAGCCATATACCACAGAGGGGTCCCCAAAGAAGGAAGGCTCAGAGGGCTCGGGTCCTTGTGTTTCCTTGGGCTCCGGGTTGTGGACCTGAGCCTGATGTAGAACCTGGGCCAAGCCCTGACCTTGCTCTCAGGACCACCCACCCTGTCTAAGAGAAGGTCAGAAGCCACAGGCTCTGTACAGGGTGAGATTTCTCCCTCACGTTTCATCCCATCCTCAGCCCTTCCAAGGAACCCGGACCTCTCTTCCCCTCCCCTTCCTCTCCTCCTCTCTCCAACCCTTCCTTTCCCTTCCCTTCTCTTTTCCCCTTCCCTCCCCTCTGCTCCCTCCCATCTTTTCCATTCCCTTCCCCTCCTCTGCTCCCCTCCCTGCCTCCCCCCTTCTCCCTCCTTTCCTCTCCCTTCCCTTCCCTCCCTCCTCTTCTTCCTCTTCCTCCCTTCTCTTTCTCTCCTCCCTCCCCTCTCCCTCTCTCCTTTTCTACTATCTTCTCTCTCCCTTTCTTTCCCTCCTTCCCTTTCTCTCCCCCTCCCTCTCTCCACCCAGTCTCCTCTCATTTCTCCACCTCTTCCTTATATTTTCCTCCTCTTTCTCCTTCCCCAGACTCTTAGTGAGTTCCTCTCCTAAGCCAGACATTGCTCTAGGCTCTGGTAACACAAGGCTGCATCCTCCCTTGTGTCCCCACAGTGTGACCTCCACTGTGACAGAGGTGTACGATGCAACCTCTTGCTTCCTCTGCTGTGAGAAGTTAATCGTCCTGGTCAATCAAGGCTGTTATGGTCAATTCTTAGTTTTGTTTTTTTTGTTTGTTTGTTTTTTGTTTTCAAAAACCATTTTGACATTGGCAGCATGGGTCCCAGTGGGAACTAGGTATCAGAAGCTGGTCGTGGCCAGCATCACCATTGCTGAATTTAACCTCCACCTGCATTTTGCTGAATTCATGTCCAGTCTCTCTCTCTTCTGCGGAGATCTTTTTAAAATTTTATACTATTAAGCTCATACCATGTTTCTATGTGTACATCCCTTTTTTATAGCAGACACAACTGTCCATCAAATAGGAGGGCAGCTGTCATTCATTCATTCATTCATTCATTCATCCCTTAGTTCCTTTCTTCACTTCTTCCTTCACGTAGTCACTCAGCAATTGCTTTTGAGGGGTAGTTATCATGGGTGGTGATCACAGGGGCACCAGGGTCATCCGAGTTCACTAGCACGCCTGCTTTCTCAGACCTCAGATTCCAGTGCAGTGTACGGCACACAAACCAGGCACATGAGATACTTAAGTGGGTAACAGATACTGGGGAAGGAGAAGAAAGGGGAAATCCACCTGCGCATGTGTCTGGAACTCCATCTACGCATGCGTGTGCCTGGAAATCCATCTGCGCATGTGTGTGGCTGAACTCCTCCATCTGCGCATGTGTGCGCCTGTGGCCAGAGATCGTTTTCAAGCGTGACTCCTCAGGGGCAGTCCACGCCATTTCTTGAGACAGGGTCTCTTGCTGTGTGCTCCCTGATTCTCCTAGGCTGGCTGCCCTGATAACCCCAGGGATCCACCTGACTCCACCTTGTGGCCCTGAGATTAGAGGCATGTCTATGACACGCAGCTTTGTTTGTTTGTCTTGAAACAATCTCATTAAGTAGCTCTGGCTGGCCCAGAACTTGATATATAGACCAGGCTGACCCCAAACTCTAAAGATCTGCCTGCCTCTGCCTATGAACCACTAGGGATTTACTCGGGTCTTTATGCTTGCACAATAAACACGTTGCTAACAGAGCTGCCTCATCTGGCTCGAGATGGTATTTTCCCGAAAAGATGAGTGTAGACAAACCTATTTAGAGAAGTGTGATGCACATCTGGGGAAAATGGACCAAATGGACAGCAGTGTAAATAAGTCCGCTGTGACACCTAAAGGCCCCTGACCTCCCACTGTAAACAGCCAAGACCTTGAGGAAGGAAACTCTCTGGGAAAATGAGACAGGTCTGCGAGGGGCTTTTCCTAACTCTCCAAAGAAAATCATTCTCAGGTCCTCAGTGTGAGGAACGGGGAAGAGACTGACCGTGGTCTCCCTTCCCCAGCCAAGGATCCTGTTTCGGCAGGGTTTTGGCCCTCCTGGTCCAGGCCAGCATGTCAGATGCCACCTCACTCAGAGTTCTGGGATGTCAGGAGGGAGATGACCTGAACCAGCACAGAGGGTAGATCCATTTCCTCTTGTCCATTGGGAAGGGCTTGCTCACTGTGGCTGCAATGAGACACTATGACCAAAAGCAAGAATCGATTCTGGGCTTGCTCTTGCAGAGGGCTAAGAAGCAACCATGGCGGAGAGGCACCGCAGCAGAAGCAGGGAGCTGAGAGATCACATCTTCAGTCATAAGTGTGAAGTACAGAGAGGTGAGGGGAGGAAGAAGGAGAAGGCCAGGGAGAGGGAATACATGGAGAGACGGAAGGCACACACCCTCAGAGCCATGCCTCCCATGACACAATCTCCCGAGCAAGACAGTACCTCCTCAACTTCCCCCAAACTATGCCACCAACAGATGACCAAATGCCTGAGCTTATCGGGATACATTTCTCATTCAAACAACCACATATTTCTCAGGAAACTTCTTTCTGGCTGTTGGCAAAGCAGAAGGCAAACATTCCCCCTACACGCTATCTAGGCTGCTTCAAGCAGCCATTCCAGGGAGCCCCGTGCAAGGCAAGGAAGGGCCACCCTGCCTTGTGTTGTGCATTCATTAAGAAAGCAAATGTCTAAGGAAATCTGAAGACAGTGGTTCATATCACCAACAGCCTCAGAAGCTGGTGGTCCCCAAGCAGGTGGGTGGTAGTATCGTCACAGATGCTTATAAAGTTCTCTTGGGAACTGCTATACGTGGGTTTGCTTTTCTTGTGTATGTGTGCGATTGCCTAGGGGGTGGCTGAGTGCTGGTGTATACACGTGCTGTACACACACGCAGTGCATGTACAGGCCAGAGGATAACTTCGAGTGTCAGTCCTTAGACTAAACTAGTTTTGTTGGAGAGACATTCTTTTATTGCCTTGAAACTTCAACTCATGAGCCAGGCTAGCTGGTTGGAGACACTCCGGAGATCTGTCTGTCTGTCTGTCTGCACTCCCATCTTTCCTTTGCCGAGATTACAGGTGCACACCATCGTGCCTGGGTCTTTACACACATTCTGTGGATGTGAATCCATGTGTTCAGCCTTGTGAGGCAAGTATTTTATCGACTGAGCTCTTTCTCCAGGCCCCCCATCATATTTACATGCATGGGCACAAGAGGGTTATGTCCTATATTCCTGGGGTGGGGGTGGGGTGGGGGTGGGGGGGAGATAGAGAGGGAGGAGAGAAGAGAAGCCTGTTAGCATAGCTCTTCCTTCCTTCCTTCCTTCCTTCCAATTTATTTATTTATTATATGTGAGTACACTGTAGCTGTCTTCAGATACCCCAGAAGAGGGCATCAGATCTCATTACAGATGGTTGTGAGCCACCATGTGGTTGCTGGGATTTGAACTCAGGACCTTTGGAAGAGCAATCAGTGCTCTCAACTGCTGAGCCATCTCTCCAGCCCCAGCATAGCTGTTTCTTAAACATAAACTTTCTAATATCTCCCCAATAGACACTGATGCTTCCAGAATGAATCCTCACCCCATAGCTGCAAGGGAGGCAGATAGCGTGAGTATAGAGCTTTGCATCTTCTGACTTGGGAGGCCGCCAGGAAGAGGAGAATGGGAAGAAGTCTTGGATCTCTGGTCTATAAGTTGGCTCCCTTGCTATAGATGGTTTCCAATTTCCCTTATAGAAATCACATCCAATAACTTACAACTTCAGTATTTACAGATGTGAGACAACACTGTTCCCCAAACCCACCATCACGGACAGGGCAGTGAGACATAGCTCTGGTGTTTTGTTTGTTGTTTGTTTTCTGAGAAGCTCAAAGACTAATATCTGCAAAAGACTGGGTGGCAGAGGAGATGCTGGGCCCAGGTTGTCTGCTAACTTGCTGTGGATCATATTTGTTTTGGGTAGAAGGGTTCTCCAGTGATTCCTTGCAACAGTCATTATTAACGTGATGGACATTGTCTCCATGATGGACAGAGAGGTGCTGTTGACCTGGTAAAAGGAATGTGCTTTGGAGCTCCGGGGAGACGGCTGAGTGGATAAAGCCCTGGCTAAGCAAACGAAAGGATCCAAGAGTTGGATTCCCCACATCTGGAAAGAAGCCACTGCGTCTCTAACCCCAGTGTTCCTGCGCCAAGATAGGAAACACAGCAGCGAGAATCCGGAAGCCAGCCTGGTGTACACAGAACAAGAGACTATCTCATCGAATGTGGGAAGTCCGGACTGACAACTGAGTTGGGTGCTGGCCTCTGACCTCCACGCATGCGCCATGACAGGCATGTACAAACACGGAGACGAATACAAGGGGGAAAATAAGACTTAATAAAAAGGTAGATATGGGATTTGGATGAGTGACGCCTGCTCCAAGCTGCCACAGAGATGACTCTCCTGCCTCCAGAATGCAGCGCGCATGCCTCTCCTCTTAGTCACAGCTGTTCCTGGGGACCCCACGCCCACCTCCTCGCTTTCAGAGCGGGGTTTTGCTATTCTTCTAGGCCGGCAGTAAAATGACATTTATGAGGATTTTTTCCCCCTTTGAAGTGAGGCTGTTTGCGCATTTCGCTTTAAAGCAAAGGGAAAAAACAAGAGCCGGGACAGATAAATAACGGCAGTCCGGAGAGGGGGCCTGACGCACATGGTGGGCGCTGCTCTGATCTGTCACTGTGATCATCATCGCAGATGGAAAAAAATCCTTTGTTTGCCTCCTTTCAAGTGACTATTAATTCCTTGCCTATACCTTTGCTCCTGTTTACCTACTAAGGAAGTGGTTGGTTATCTCGGCTTCCCTGTCTTTCTCTTCCGTCCCCTCCTCTCCCCTCCTCTCCGTTCTCTTCTTTGCCCTCCTCTTTCTTCTTTCCCCTCCCCCTCTCTCCTCTAGTTTCCTCTCCTCTCCTCCCTTCTCACATGAACCCCCGCAGAGCAGATATTTTCATCTGCCATTCTTTTGCTTATGTCCCAATATCTATGAAGGGTCCTCAGTAAATGTTGGCTGTATGTGTACACAAGATTGAGCCTTCCTGTGTGACAGCCACCATTACATAAAGGCATAAGAAGGGAACCTTATCCAAGGCAGTTTTGTGATATAAATCAAAAAGTCTCAGAGGGTAAAGAGTTGGCTCCTCAGTTAAGAAGGCCCACTTTATAATTGTGAGGGCTGGAGTTTGAACCCCAGAACCCATCTAAGAAGCTGAATGTCCCTCAAATACCTGAAACCTCTATTCAGAGAGACCAGGTCCTTTTCTGGCCTTCACATATGCATGCATAAATAAAGTGGAATTTTAAAGTTGTTATTATCCATATCTATCCGGAGACCACAACATTTGTTTTCAAATGTGCCAAGAAAATCTGCATGGATTTAACACTAAAAGCATTCAACTGTGCTTTCTTTATAATGGGTTAAACGTGCTTGGGCACAAGAGAAATATCCAGGCATTGGCAAATGCTTGGTTTAATTAAAGATGGTCATATAGAGCAGAAGGCTGCATGCCTCCCTGCTTTCTCTAGAAGGCTGCGCACGATGATGCACATGCTAGGTCTGGTGGACCATAGGACCTTTGGTCACAGCAGCTCAACTTTGGGGGGACAGTGTGAAGCTGCCACAAAGAACATGCAGATGGACGTGTACTTGCGTGCCGATCAAGTTTTATTTATGGTTGCCACTGTGGGCGGAGCCATCCCTGGGCTGGTGGTCCTGGGTTCTGTAAGAAAGACAGCAGGGCAAGCCATGGGGAGCAAGCCAGTAAGCAGCACCCCTCCATGGCTTCTGCATCAGCTCCTGCCTCCAGGTTCCTGCCCTGCTTGAGTTCCTGCCCTGACTTCCTACGATGATGAACAGCGACGTGGAAGTGTCAGCTAAGTAGACCCTTTCCTCCCTACACTGTTTTGGTCATGGTGTTGTTTTTCACAGCAGCATTTACCCTGACTGAGACAGAAACGATGCTGAAATTTGACTTCTGTCTAATTGTCACATGATCACAAAGTATCTCACACATGTTCACTTCTAGTCTCCCCTCTAATTACTTGAAGATGTAAAACTGGGGTTGGGAAGATGGCTCAACTGGTAAAGTACTAGCTGCTCAAAAAACCGAGGATCTGAGTTACAGCCCCAGTGTAAGAAGCCCAGCAATCTCAGACAGGAGGATCCCTGGGACTCTGTAGTCAGTCCAGATATCGGAATCAGCAAGCTTAAGGCAGAGATCCCATTTTAAAGGAGGTTGTCCTCTGGCCTCTGTACACACACACACACACACATGCACCACAGATAAAAAATGTTTAACTGTTTGTGACCCTCAGAAAGTGAGTGGTAGGCTGTTTGTGATCCGTTCATGCAGAAGTTGGCTGCTTCTCGTCTAAGGAATTGAATAAGATTTATATTATTGCAATTATTATTTTTAATGATGTGGAAATATTGATGTTTTTAACCTTAAAATAAGCAAGCACATGCCTTTTTGTGTCTGAGAGTACCAGACGTCATGAAAGCCTGTGTTTTTCGGACCCGGGGTACGTAATTTTTAAAGTGGCTAAGATACCGTGTCAGATCAGTTGATAAGTGCAATGTATAAAAGCATATGAAACTAATTCCAGGAAATACCTTGTATTTATGTCCGTGGGCCTGAGTTTCTGAGCTCTCTGTGTTTCGAGATGGAATTGGGTTTACTCGGAGTCTCAGGTTATATATCTTGATGGCTACACAAGCTCAGCGTTTGGGCCTCTCGTTGGGGCAGGTAAAGCTTTCCAGTCTGTTTTAGTTTACGGCAATTACATTTGCTTATCGCTCCAAAGGAGAATTCCATTTGAAGCCAGTTATTAATGTCCAAAACGCACTTCCAGGAAATAATTTCCAACGTTTTATTTATTAAAAAGAACGCGCTGTTTGTTCAAAGGCATCGATGTAATTTATAAAGTTCGGTATTAGGTATTTTACGAGGCAATATAAAGAATGCTGTTCCGTGGGACCCCGCTGCTTAATTACGCCATGGTGCGTTCAGTGTCAGAACTTGCTGCTTTTTCTGCAGGGAAACTTTCTGCCGCTGAGCTGTCCCCCCATGGTGATATATATATATATATATTTTTGTGCTGTTCTTGAGGCACAAAGAAAATTTAGTAAAGAAAGGGGAGAAGAAAACCTTTTTCTTACCTTTCTGATCTGTGAGTTTATTTTTAAGAAACTTGTTCAAGAGGGTCCACAATGGAAGCTGCTTCCGTCATACATTCTGCGCATGTCTGTGTGGATACACACCCGTGTGCACATATGTTTCGTGTGTGTGCATGCATGCCTGTCTGTACATGCATATATGCTGTGCATGTATGCATATGTGTTTGTGTATACACACTGTGTGTGCAACCGCCTTCATGTGTGTGTGTGCATGCATGTGTGCATGTATACTACAGTCTTATGCATGTGTGTTATACACTCTGTGTGCATGTGTGTGTATGTGTATTTAAGTGCATGTGCACATATGCGCATACATACAGAAGCCAAAAGACAGTCTAGAGTGTTGTTCCTCTGGAGCATGCCTCTCCATATCTGGATGATTAGCATGCATTGCTATAACTGGTTTTATTTTTTGCTTTTTTGTTTGTGTTTTTGTTAATCATGGATTCTGGAGATTGAGCTCATGTCTTAGGCTTGCAAAGTAAGCTCTACTCAGTAAGCCTTCCCCTTGGCCCTAGTTAAACACGTGTAGCAGCTTGTTAATATGGAAAAGGAAGAAAGGTGGTGGTGGTGGTGGTGGGGCTGGATCTATCTGGGAAGTAGGCATTTGTCACCATATCTGACATCTCTATACTGCCTTCCTTGCTGTTCAAGAACGGCCTGTGGTGCTAGCTGGGAGCGCCCAATCTGAAGTCTTTCTCTTGGCCTCAGGGAGGGGCAGGGTGGAGATGCTGGGGAGGTAATGTTTCTCTGTATGAAGGAGGATAGCTTTGGGGGGAATAGTACCCCAGTACCCATTTCTAGATGGTCTCCAGAATTTTCCAGAGGACTGAGTTCTCAGTTGGCCTATATAGGAATCCACTCTGTAGCAGAATGTATCAGCTATTTAACTGCTGAGTAACACAATGTGGCAACTGAAAAACACAAATATTTATTCTTTCCCATGGGGAGAAGCACTCTGATTCTGCCTAGAAGGGGGGCTCAGCTTTCTCAGGAGCCTGTGCTGGAGACTCAGCCAGGGCTATGTTTTCATCTAACGGCTCATGAAGGGAGGACTGCCCACTTCCAAGCTCGACTTCCTGGTTGCTAGCTGGACCTCTCAGTGGCTCACCACCCAGGGGTATTTGAAGATCTGATATGGTTGTCGGATTCACTTACAGTAAGATGTCTCAGAGACCCCAAGCGTGAGACAGACGTTGAAGGATGTTTGGTTTCGCAACAGGGGTTGACTCTGTAGCTATAGTTAGCAGAGAACTTGCTACATAGACCAAGCTGGCCTTGAACTCACAGAACTCTGCCTGCCTCTGTCTCCCAATTGCTGGGATTAAAGGTGTGTATCGGAATTGTAGCCTGTACCCTTCTTTAATTGTGCTCATTCAAGCTAAGTGGCTAAGACCAGCCCAAACTCTAGGGACTTCTTTGTACACCTTAAATCCTGGTGCTCATCAGGGTCTGTGTATGTGTATGTGTATGCGTATACATATGCATATGTGTATGTGTGTATGTATATGTATTTTATATGTATAGTGCATGCATGTTATATGTATATAATATATTAAACATATACATATATTTATATATGTATATTTATATATATGGAAAAAGAGAGGTGGGAGAGAGCAAGGAAGGAAGAAAGGAAAGAAAGGAGAAAGGAAGGGAAGGATAGAGACATTTATTCAAATGTTGTCGCCCCACCCCTACCCCCCAGGCCTCATGGTCTAGAGGGAGTGGCAGCAGATGTACCCAAGAAGGGACGGAGCCACTCATTGGTGACTCTGTTCAGGAGCAGGTCCCAGAGCGCCCCCTAGAGGTCCAGGTATTCACTTTGGTGCAAAGACACAGGACTTGATGTGTGCTAAGACCCAGAAGGAACCATGTCTTGTAAAAAAGCAACCTCAGTGTCCTGGTCAGTTCAGCTGTGGCCTGCCAGTCCATCAGGCTTCCCACGGAGAGCAAGAAGTGAAATCTTGTCTCCCTCCCACACCTGACCTCCAACTGATCCCCAGGACTCCGTGCTGCAGAAGAGAATCTGGGAACGGGCCAGCAAACCAAGCTGAGCATTGAGGCTTCCCCTCAAGGAAAGCGGTGCCCGACTGGGAGGAGGCAAAGAACCCAAGGGCAGAGATTACAGCAGCGCTGTGGATGCTCTCTGAGAGGTGCCATCACCAGCTCACACTCTGGGTGTGCCTTGGCCCAGGTAGCTCTTAGAGGCCTGTGTATCTCCAGGAGAGGAAATGCCATCTCAGAGAGCCCATGCCACTCCCTTTATGACTAAGATCATAGGGACCGAAGATCAAAGTCTGTGAAGCACCTGTCCCTGGATGATCTTCCTGGCGTGTGCCAAGAGACTCCCATTGACTCTAAACGACTGCCCCCTCACAACTAAAGTCACTGTGACTGTCTCTCATGCAAGGCCGGTGAACTGCAAAAAAAAAAAAAAAAGAATTTCCAAATACCTGTGACTTCGTTCATATCAACAGCAAATCGAGGAAGAGAGGGTTTACTTGGCTTGCACTTTACATCATCGAGGGAAGCCATGACAGGAAATCAGGGCAGGAACCCTGAGGCAGGAACTGATACAGAAGACACAGAGGGATGCTACTCAGTGGGCTTCTTGGCACAGCTGGCTCTGCCTACTTTCTTACAATGCCCAGGAACACCTGTGAAGGGGTGACGCTGCCCACCATGGGGTGGCTTCTCACGCACCAACCATCAATGAAGAAAATATCGCACTGACAGGCTCAGAGGCCAATCTGATGAAAGCCTTTTCTCCTGGCCGTTCTTTCTGGGCGGATGACCCTAGCTTATGTTAAATAGACAGTAAAGTAACCACCACAGGGCCAAGACTCCTGTGCACTAAACCCTCTTTCTATTCAATAAGATCTTCTCCTTAAGACTTCAAACTGGGGGAGAAGTCTGCGCATGCCAAGAGGCTGGATACACGTGTTCGTTCATCTCCAGTCCAACCTCCTGGTTCTGCCTCGCCGCAAGGGAAGCTGGGAAATGTGGTCCCTCCACAAGGAGGAAGGGCCAGGCAGCTTCTGCTGTGTGTTGACGTCACCTCCAAAGAAGTGGCAGTTAGTCATATAAGATCTTCGTGAAGCATCCTGTCTTGGTTGATATTGGTTATCCACTCGGCAGAGTCTGGAATCGCGGCTGGAGAGACAGTATCTGGGCATATCTATGGGGCGAGTATCCAGTTCCCACCTGAGGTGGTAAGAGCCACCATGAATGTGGGCAGTGCCATCCTGTGAGCTGGGGGTACTAGACTGAAGGAGAAAGTGACAGAGAACTAAGCCCCAGCACTCACCTCTCTCTGTCCTTTCCGGACTGCAGATACAATGTAACCAGCTGCCTCAGCCACCTGCCGCCACGCCTTCCACACCATAAGCTACGGTTCCTTTACTCTGCGGGCAGAACGAACCCTTTCTTCCTCGAGTTACTTTCGCCATGTCTTTCATGAGGACTTAAAAAAAAATAACATTTATTTTTATTTCATGTGCATTAGTATTTTGCCTATATTTATGTTTGTTCAAGAGGGTCAGATCCTCTGGAACCAGAGTAACATAATTATGAACTGCCAAACAGGTGCTGGAAATTGAACCTGGGTCCCTTGGAAGGGGAGCCTGAACTCAGCTCTTAATCACTGAGCCATTTCTCCTGCCCCTTCCCAAAGACTTTCATGTGTTCTAACTTAAGTTGGTCTACCAGGTTATAAGAGGAGAAAAGCACATGGTGTCAATGCTGTCTGCAGTTTAGAGATAGGGAAACTGAGGCAGATACTCATTCACTTGCTTAAATCACACAGCTTAAATCACAGCAATGGAGAAGATGGGGTTTGAACCCAGGCTGCCTTGCTCCCTCAGTAAATCATGTGTTAGCAGTATTTTGCAGACGAGAAAAACGAAATCCAGCCGCTGTGAATCTCTTGTTCATGGTCACGCAGCCCGAGTCTGGATTTGCATTCAAAACTCACGCAGTTTCCGAGCCATGTTTGGGGCAAAATGCTCGGAGCAAACTGACCTTGTTTTGATCCTCCTGGGGAGGAGTGGGTGCAGCTGAGCTGTCTGCTGTGATAAGATCTCTAAGAGGCCCCGGGAGCCGGAGGAGCCTCTTCCCAGACCCCCCTCTTCCCCTTCCTAATGAGCTCGGAGACGCCGGCTGGCCGGACGCAGCAGGCAATGGACAATTAGCGGAGGGGCCTGTCCCGCACGGGCTGCGCCGGGCATCAGGGCTTTAAGTGTCTGCTTATGAAATCACAGCTAGGTCTGGAGCCTCTCTGCCCGGGGCCTCCCCCTCCTGGGACACCGCACACAGCCTTGGGCGAGGCAGCCCCCAGGGATGTGTCTCAGCCCACAGGATCCGGGGAAAACACAGGCAGAGAAACACAGGAAGACATTCCCACCCAGCACAAAGGCCCTGGCGTCAGCAGGGGACGGGTGGGCACATTCCTTTGGGTAGTGACAAAGAGGATGGTCACTCGTCTCTGGGGATGGGAGTGATGTCAACCCTAATGTATCCTCACGCCTCCCTTTCTCCCTCTGAGTGGAAGAATTCGGATCAATGGGGACTCCAAAAAAAGGACACACAGGGAAGGCTCGGCACCTGGCTCGTCCCACCTAGGCCAGCGGCCATTTTACTACATTTAATAATTCCCTCTCTCACCTGCCACCAGTGATGGGTACCGGACCTAGGAAATGTACATTGCTATGGACAACACTGGCACATACGGACAGAAGAGCTGGAACGGCACCATTCTATTTGGACCAACAGAGGCCCAAATGCCAGAATGACCAGCACTGCTGGACTCTCCATCCCCACTTCTTTAACAGTGTATCCTAAAGAGAGCCAGGCTACGTTTCAATAAAACTTTATCTGTGGGCACTAAGTTTTAAATATCTTATCAGTTTGATGAGTTGTGAGATGTAGGTACATACATATGCATACATAAACACATACATATACATACATATACATACATGCATACATATACATACATATACACATACATATACATACATATACATACACACATACATACATATACACACATACACAATATATACATATACACACATACACACATATATACACATACATACACATGCATACACATACATGCATACACACATACATACATACATATACATACACACATGCATACATATACATATATACACACATACATACATACATGTATATTACTCATTTTCTTTCTTTTAAAGTTTTTTATATGACAGGGCTGAAGAGGTGACTCAGTGGTTAAGAGCCATGGCTGCTCTTGAGGAGGACCCAGGTCAGTACCCAGCACCCACATGGTAGCTCCCCAGCGCCTGATGGCACCAGGCACACATGTGGTACACATACACGCAGGAAAGACATCCATGCAGACAAAATAGTACAAAGATTTTAAAATGTGTACATTAGTGTTTTGCCTGCAGGTATGTGGATAACACATGTACGCTTGATGCTCCAAGAAGTCAGAAGAAGAAGGAGTGGGAGTCCCTGGAACTGGAGTTACAGATGGTTGGGAACAGCCACATATAGAACCCAGATCCTCTGGAAGAGCAGCCAGTGCTCCCAATCACTGAGAAACCTCTCTGGCCACTTTGGTTTATTTCAAGACTTAAAAAAAAAAAGATTAAAACCAGAGCAGGCTGGATGGTTCAGTGGGTGGAGTCACCGCCAAGCCCGAGGACCTGAGTTTGATGCCTGGTACCCACATGATGGAAGGAGAGACTCACACGAGCTGTCCTCTGACCCCTGCATATAATGAGCATATAATTATGCACACGTGTGCACATGATTTTTTAAGGCAAAATGTAAATGAGTTCCAAGATCATATAAACAGGGGTAGTGCCAGATTTAGCATATGGGCCAACGTTTGTACACTCTTGATCTAGAATAGTAATCTTGTTCAGAGATATTATAAATATTTAATCCTACATAATTTTAAATGGTCTGAGTAGTCCCGTTTAAAAATAAGGAAAAGGCTATGGTGTCGCTCAGTGATAGCGTGCTTAACTAATACACACAAGGCCCTGGGCCCTACTTCCACTTTACAGAAATAAGTAAATAATTATGATAATAATGATGTTAATAATGATAGCAATGTGTCCTCTGGTATCCTTGTAAACTAGTGTATGCTAAAGATTCTCTCTCCCCCCACTCCTCTCTTCTCTCTCTCTCTCCTCTCTCTGTCTCCCCCTCTGCCTCCCTCCTCCCTCTCTCTCTCTACCTCCCTCCCTCCCTCCCTCTCTCTCTCTCCCTCCCTCTCTCTCTCTCTCTCTCTGTGTGTGTGTGTGTGTGTATGTGTGTGCATATGAAGGTCAGAGAACAACCTCAGTCATCCTTAGAGACCCCACCCACCACCATGGAGGAGGGCTCTCATGGTCTGGAGCTCACTCATTGGCTGGCTATTTCTCGGGTCCTAGGGATCAAAGTCAGGTTCTGGTCCCTGCAAGGCCAGCACTTCACTGACTGAGCCACCCAGGCAGAACTTTGTTTTAATGTGCAATCAATTTTAAAGATTAATGAGATGTTGTATGGTGTGTGTGTGTGTGTGTGCGCGTGTGTAGTGTTTGAGGCTTTGAAATAGGTCAAAGTCAAACATATTCATTTATCCGTGGCGTCCATGGTTGGTGCCAACTAAAGTGACGTTCTCAAGTAGCCACTGACCCAACATCTGCATCTGTATCAAGATGTAAGGCATGCCTCTCTGTGTGTTTGTCTGTCTGTCTTTGTCTCTCTTTTTCTGTGTGTGTCTGTCTCTGTGTCTCTCTGTTCTCTCTCTGTCTCTCTATCTCTGTGTGTCTCTTTGTGTCTCTCTGTCTCTTCTCTGTCTCTCTGTCTCTCTCTGTGTGTATGTGTGTGTGTGTGTGTGTGTGCATATGAAGGTCAGAGGACATTCTCAGTCATCCTTCAAGGATGTGTGTGTGTGTGTGTGTGTGTGTGTGTGTGTATTTAAGCTAGAAGCATTATGTCTCTTCAGACATTATTTACCTTGTATTTTGAGACAGGGTCTTCCACTGAACCTGGATTTCTCTGAGTAAGCTAGTCCAGCCAAAGAGCCCAGGAAGTCCTCTGCCTCTGTCTCCCCAGAAGTGGATTACAAGTATAAGCCGTCATACCCAGTTTTTCCATGATCTTTCTAGAGTGTTCTCTGTAATCTAACCTCCAACACTTCCTTGCCACGGAGGGTCCTAGATTCTCCTCTCCATCCTCCACTTTCTTATACCCCATCTTCATGGTTGGAGTCTTTAGTACCAACTATTGAAGCCCCTGGCTCACATCCTCTCCCAGTTGAGTCTATCCTTAGTGCATGCCCTGAGATAGCCCAGTCCTACTAGTGGCCATACTTCTTTGTTCGCTCTTGCCTTGGGCTACAGACACATCGTGATGGTGAGCTTGGTGTGTTCATATGATTGGCTGTCAGACACCAGCCAACTTGGGTGAGTGAGAGGCATGGAAGACATCATAGACACTACATGATCTACCTGGGCCTAATCTCATCAATTGTAATCCTTAAGAGCCAAACTAAGGTTTCTAGAACCCATTATCATCTCAAGACCGCGGTGTCAGCTCCCAATTGAGTTCCAGTTCGCTGGCTGCCCTGGGGTTTTGAGACCACGCCAATCCCCACACTTGGAAGTCAATTCCTTCGACTAAATCTCTCTTCGAGACAGGCCCTAACTATGTAGCCTTGGCTGTCCTAGAACTCATCTTGTAGACCAGGCTGTCCTTAACTCACAGAAGCCTCTGTATCCTCTGCCTACTGGGTATTGGAGATTGGAGACCCATTTGGTCCCATTTCTCTGAAAATACATGACTTCACACAACAGCCCCACACTTCATGGACTTCTTTTTTTTTTTTTAGTGTTCCTGCCAGTCACTTGGATAGCCACTCTGACATCTTCTCTGTCCCTTGGCTCTCTGACTGTCTACATTTCCTGATCTCAACATCTCTTTTTCCACTTTCTTCATCTACTAGTATGGGGGAAACATCCATCTCCAACCTCCACCAAGGTTAGGTGCCCCCAGCGCTACTTCTGATTTCTCCCCATCCCGGTCTCTTCGGATAACTTAGAACCTGATTCATGCATGCTGGGTTTTTTTTTTTTGTTGTTGTTGTTTTTTTTTTTTTTTTTTGGTGTTTGTTCTAGGATCAGCAGGTGGGAAGGGGTTTGCTCTTCCACATGGCCTAGAAGGGCGTGAATTCTAGGTGTTCACCTGTCAGCTATTAAATGAGTGACTGTCAGCTATTAAATGAATGACTCGCTATCTCCACTCATTAGGTTTTACATTTGTTCTCTGAGGTTGGCACACTTAGCATTTTTTTCATAGATAAGGAGGTCCAGGATCAGAGAAATTGGAAGTCATGTGTCCTCATTTGCGGGGACAGGAGTCGAAAGGGCAGTAGGTGGACCCAGGCAGATCTGGCCTGCTGTGGCACAGGTGGCACAGGGCCACTGCTGACGCTCTCCCGCTCTCCCTGCCCTGCGGAGTGTGAACGGTGGGAGGGGCTTGTCCTCTGGGGCAGGAGTGAGTCACACACCTTAGCTGGGGCCCATGTCAAATGCTACAGCTGTTGTTCCTGAGAACTCACCCGAGTGCCTGCTTAGCCTCAGTTTCCACATCCCCACAGTCCCCCCTTCTAAGCCTGCCTTGCCCCTCCCAGGGGTTCTCCGCTCTGTCCTGTATCCCGCTGAAGGACGCTTCAGCTCGAGTTTGCAGGCATGTGCAGGGAGTCACTGTTTTATTTCTGGATGTCAAATCCTAAAGCCTTCCAGCTCCTCCACCATGTTATCCACCGTCCTGTGGGCCACTGGTGCACCCTGACTCTTGCTTACTACCTGCTGGCCGGATCCCTTGAATGACACTGCCCAGATGGGTTGTGATTAAAACTAAAGGATATGGCCTGGAGATGGTGGCACACGCCTGTAATCTCAGCACTCTGGGAGACAGAGTCAGACAGATTTCTGAGTTCAAGGCCAGCCTGGCCTACAGAGTGAGTTCCAGGACAGCCAGGACCACACAGAGAAACCCTGTCTCGAAAAAAAAACAAAACAAAACAAAACAAAAATCTAAAAATCAAAAAAACAAACAAAAAAACCAAAACAAACAATCAAAAAAACCAAGAAAACCTAAAGGATCTGAAAGGGGTTTGCAATCTCATAGGAAAACAACCCTCCAGACACCCCTCCGCACCTCCAATAGCTCCCAGGGACTAAGCCATCAACCAAGGAGTACACATGGCTCCAGCTGCATATGTAGCAGATGATTGCCTTGTCAGGCATCAATGGGAGGAGAGGTCCTTGGTCCTATGAAGGCTTGATAGATGCCCCAGTGTAGGGGAATCAAAGCCCGGGAGGTGGGAGGGGGTGGGTGGAGGAGCACCCTCATAGAAACAGTGGGAGGGAGGATGGGATGGGGCTATCCAGGAGAGGGGGAGACTGGGAAAGGGGATAACACTTGAAATGTAAATAAAGAATATATCCAATTAAAAAAAAACTGGGAAGGGATGGAAGAGTGGAGACCTGTGTCCCCTAGACACACAGGGAGGACTCCTGTCTGACACCAGTCCCTCAGGCAGGTCTGAGTCTGGGCCCCCAGTTCTCTGGGAGCATTGTTTTGGCCTTGGGAAGGAGATATAACCTCTGAGCCTGTTTACTTCCGCTGTGAAGTATTAGGAACAACGTAGGGAGTGCCACCTGGGTCATTGGTGGTGATGGTCCTCGTGGAGACACCCCCTCCCCCACAGGGCTCCCTGCCAGCCTCCATGTCCTTCACTTCCTACAAACACGTGTAGCTGGCGTTTCCCAGGATCCCCGTGGATTGATGGAGGTCACCTGATCAGCTTCTGGCTAATGAAATGTGTCTCCTCTCATTAGGGTTCCTCTGAAACCCCCCACGCCCTGTCTCCCCTCACCCGTCAGCCAGCCAGAGGCAGGAGTTATCATTGCAGATCGCCTTAGTTCAAAGACTGTGGTCCCTGCACCAGAAGTGTGAGCCTGGATTGCATCCGAAGAGACTGCACCAGAAAGCCCAGAGGCTGAGCCCAGCAGCCTGGCTCTGATGAGTCTCCCAGGGGCTCCAGGGTTTTGTTCCAATTAGCAAAGCAGCCTCCCTAAAAGGTGGCAGAGGGAGGAAAGCTGGGTGTCTGGGGTAGCAGAGCACACTCCTGTTCCCTGTTGTGTGGTTTAAGCTACTGCATTTTGGGGTGCTTGTTACTTCCCTGCACTGATTGCAGACATTCAAGAAACTGAAGCAGACTGGGTATATATGGAGAATCTGGGATATACAGCAGACATAGAGCTCCTCCTCTTCTTCCTCCTCCTCCTCTTCCTCCTTTTCTTCTTCCTCCTTCTGCTTTTCCTCTCTGTCTTTGTCTCTGTCTCTGTCTCTGTCTGTCTCTCTCTGTTTGCATGTGCTTGTGTGTGAACCTATGTGAAGGCCATAAGCCAACCTTGGGTATCATTCTTCTATATGGTGTCTACATTATTTCTTCTTCTTCTTCTTCTTCTTCTTCTTCTTCTTCTTCTTCTTCTTCTTCTTCTTCTTCTTCTTCTTCTTCTTCTTCTTCTTCTTCTTCTTCTTCTCCTTCTCCTCCTCCTCCTCCTCCTCCTCCTCCTCCTCCTCTTCCTCCTCCTCCTTCTCCTCCTCTTCCCCCTCCTCCTCTCCCCCTCCTCCTCCTCCCCCTCTCCTCCTCCTCTCCCCCTCCTCCTCCTCTCCTCCTTCTCTTCTTCCTTCTCCTTCTCCTCCTCCTCCTCCTCATCATCATCATCAAAGTCTCTCCATTATGTAGCCCTGGTTAGTCTGGAACACTAGACCAGGCCAGCCTCAAACTCACAGAGATCCACTCTGACCTCTGAGTGCTAGGATTAAAGGCATGTGCCACTATTTAAATGTTTCAACATAATATTTATTTATAGTTGGGAGATGGCATGTTGAGACCAGGGGACAGCTTGCGGCAACAGAGTCTCTTCTGCTATCATTTGGATCCACCCTAGTGACCCAACTCATGCCCTCTGGACTGGTGACAAGTTCTTGGACTCCTGAGCTACACTGCCAGCCCTCCACTGCTTTCTGAGACAGGATCTCTGACTGACCCAGAGATCTCGGATTCAACTAGGTAGTGCCCGTGTCTGCTTTCCTGGCCTGGAACTTATACTAGCAAGCCACCATGCCTTGCTCTTTTACATTGGCTTTGGGGGTAGAATTTGGGTCCTCACACTTGCAGGGCGAGTGTTTTACCCACCGACGTGTCTCCCCAGCCCCTCCCGCATCCTTTCTGTGGGGTCTGGGGGAGCTAACGTGGCGAAAGATGAGGCAAGCCGCCATGCATTGGAGACCTGCCGGTGTTGCAGCAGCTGGCGCTGGCTGGTTGAGGCTGTTGCTCATAGTGAGTGACCTCCGAAGGCAAGGTGGCAGGAAGCCGGAGACAGGCATCAGCCCAGCAGCCTCCAATTAGCTATCATCCCTGACCCCGGCAGAGCTGGAGGAAGTGCTGGCACTTTCCGGCACTTGGGCCCACCTGCCTGGAGGGCTGGTGGCCTCGGCAGCTAGGGTGGTGGCATCCGAAGGCCCCAGACTAACAGAGGCCCGCTTAGTCTAGAGCTCTGCAAAGGGTTAGCGGGTGGAGGAGGGCGGGCGGCTGGGCAGCAGGGAGGAAGTGTCTATTCATGAGCAATCACAAGAGGGCAGGCTGACCTCTTGGCCTGGCCTGGGGCTGAACAGGCTCCATGTGCACCAGGCCTCACTCTTCTGCATTTGGGAGCAGATGGGGATTTTAGGGGCAGGGGGTTGGTTGCTCCAGGGGTTGGAAAATCTCCGCCTGTCTGCGCAGCTAGAGAGGATGCCTGTTGTGATGGCTTCCTTGTGTTATTACATGGGGTGTCCTAGGTGGCATCTAATGTCCAGAGGCCCATGGCTACCTGGAATACATTGCTCCTGCACAGCACTATTGAACACACTAGTGGGTTGCATGGAATACTTGCCCAGTGTGTGACTCATCATCATCATCATCATCATCATCATCATCATCATCATCACCGTGCTCTCCCCTTATCATAGTGAGAAGCAGTCACCTGCCAGTGTGCATCCTTGGGCTAGATGAGCTTGAGGTCTGAGATATGGAGGCTGACTCTAAGAAACCCAGGCTTTCCCTTCAAGCTGTGTGAAAATGTACATGGCATAAAATGTATCATGCTCAAACTCACAACTTAAAGGCAGTGTTGGGCCTGGATCTTCAGCTTGGTGAGGGGGGTGGGGTGCTGAGAGGCAGAAGGTGTCATTCTAGAAGGTCTGTGTGTGTGTGTGTATATATATATATATATATATATATATATATATATATATATATGTGTGTGTGTGTGTGTGTGTGTGGCTATGTTTATGTGTGTCTCTGTGTTAGGTGTGCATGTGGTATGTGTGTCTGTGTGTTTGTGTGTGTGTTTGTGCATGTGTATGTATATGTGTGTGTATGTGTGTGCTTATATATTTATGTGTGTGTCTCTGTGTGTTTGTGCTTGTGTGTCTGTGTATGTCTGTGTGTCTGTATGTGTATGTATGTGCATATGTGTGTGTTTGTGCATGTGTGTGTATGTATGTGTCTGTGTGTATGTGCATGTGTGTATATGTGTGTGTTTGTGCATGTGTGTGTATGTATGTGTCTGTGTGTATGTGCATGTGTGTGTATGTATGTGTGTTTGTGTGTGTATGTGTGTGTGTGTATGTGTGCATACTCAGGGGCACTCTGAGGCAGGGTCCATTCCCAGCAGCCCCAAGCATCCTAGGATGGCTGACTTAGGTACCAGCGCGTCTTCTTCACTCCTGAGTCCAGAATGCCCACGTCTTACCTCTAGCTCCCTTCAGGCTGGCCTGATGACCCCTCCAACCTGCCTGCTACCTTCCACGTTTCCTTCTGATAAACCCCTGGATGTTTAGGCCTGTCCTTCAGTACATGGGCATGGGTAATTCAGATGAACACCCACAAGTCGTGGAGACTGATCAGCCTCTTTAACCAGGGAAGACATGGAGCCCCAAGAGAAAGATGCTTTAGGAGAGAAGGGAGGAAGAGCATGGAAGTCTGATCTGATCTTCAGATCAGTCATGACACCCATCTCTGTGAAATGGGATGCCATCTGATTATCTCCAGCCACGGGCTGCTTCTGCCATCAGACTTGCTCTTTAACATCACTCTGGCCCAGTGGGAGGAAGTACGGAGCTCATGGGCGTCTCAAGTCACCTCCAGTAACCTCAAGTCACATGCTCACTTTGAGGAAGCAGCATCATGGTGGCTCCTACTGGGAAAGGACAATGGGACCCAGTAGAATGAGGGTGACAAAGGAAGCACCCAAGGACAGACCCTGCGACCCCAAGGGAAAAACAAAGGAATTCCCAAGTGGGGGGGTGTGGGGTGCCTCTCTTGGCCTCTTGTGTGTTTGCCCAAGAAAGAGTCATTGAGGCTTGGTGCCTTTTGGGGCTGGGTCTGAGAGAGGAAGCTCCCTACAAGGGCAGTCTAACTAACTGGGTACAGACACAGTGAGCCGTCACAACCCACCAGAGGTCACACACAGAAGGAAGGTTCTCAGTGACCACTACCAAGATGACTTACGAACTACTACTTGGTTTGTTGTTGTTTGTTTGTTTGTTTTTGTTGTTTTTAAAAGGATGTCAGTAGTTGTGGACCAAATGTTTAGACTGAGGTCAGTGTTAGAGTCCCACATACTCCCACCATACCCCTCGGGGTGACAGTCACCCACCACACTATAACTAGAGGTGATGGTACCTTCTTCTAGGTGACTAAAGTATCTATTTACCTCAGGAAGGCCTGGGGTTATAGCTCAGTGGCCAAGTGTAAACAAGGCCCTGGATCACAAAGATGGGATCTCAGTACTGTAAGAGAAAAAAAATTAAATCACCCCAGGTTAGAGCTTGCGGATGGTTAAAAGACTCAAATATATGTTATATACTTATATTTTATATATTATTATGCATACATACACATATATATCTATATAATTTACATTTTGTAGTATGTTTTATAATGATTGTTGTTAGGATTCTGTCTAAGCTCCACCCCTCAGTTACCTGGCAACAGCCAGGATTGCCCCTCCCCACAATTACCTGGCAACAGCAGGTAGGTCTGGCCCACTATAAAAGGGGCTGCTTGCCCCTCCTCTCTCTCTCTCTCTCTCTCTCTCTCTCTCTCTCTCTCTCTCTCTCTCTCTCTCTCATATTCTCTCTCTCTCTTAGCTTCTCTCTTGCTCTCTTGAGCTCTCCTTCCCTTCCCCCCCTCTCTCCATGTGGTCATGACCAGCCTCACTTCTCTACTCTCTCCTTCTCTCTGCCTTTCTCTGCCTCTTCTACTCTCTTATCTCCCCTCCCCATGCCCCGAATAAACTCTATACTATACTGTCATGAGTCTGGTCCCTCAGGGGAAAGGGATGCCTCAGCATGGGCCCCCAGAGGAACTCCCTTCCCCACACTGCCCATAGAACATACTCTTGTGTCTATTTCTCTTTTTATGATCACAACAATTGTGATTTACATAAAGTCTGGGTAAGAACATTTTTATATGGTAGTTTCCCTTGGATGTAGACACATAGCTCCTCGGGAGATCTGCCTAGCACACACCAAGTTGGGCTTCCATCCCAGCACGGCGTGTAGGATACCCTAAGTTCAAGGCTAGCCTCAGCTACATGATTTATAAGCTAGCCTGAGCCGTAGGAGGGCATAGAGAAGTCTTTGTTATCCATGGCTATCGTGTTGATGGCAGGTGCTCTGTGGCCAGCCAAGGTTTGGGAAGACCCAAGCCGTGGATGCAAATATCTTCCCAGCTCATCGGGGGCGGGGCAAATGGATGCCTCAGAGATGTTGGCTGAGGGTATCTTTGAGTAAGGTGTCAAGCTGCCTCCTGCTGAGCCTGCATCCCCACGCCTTCCTCTCCCTCTCTTCCATACCCACCCTTTACCCAAGCCCATCAGCACGGTGCAGCCCCCCTTAGGGGTCTGGGGAGGTCTCTGAAGAAGATTAACCGGGAATGAATATTTCATGGTTTTGATTGACAGCTGCTGAGGACCTGGTGTGAGTCTGGCGCCCGCACTAGTTAAAGAGGGGTGGGCTCAGGGGGGAAGCACAAGCTGTCCACCCAGCCATTGATCCGCTGGGTCCAATCTGTGCTGATCAAATGCTCCTCGCCCAGATCCTCGCCCACAGCGGCATGTAATGGCCTTTAAGAGGTGCGGAGCCGGTGGCAGCCCAGTCTCTTGCCTCCCTGGGGGGCCCACAGAGGCACCACTGGGCCCCTAGAGACCCATTTCTCTGTCTCCAGCTGTGGTCCCCATGTCCCCATGGTGCCGGCACTATTCTAAGAAGCCTAACCCAGCGCTTCCCACGTCCCAGACTCATCATGCCATTAAGGCCTGACGCCAAAGTCCCTGCATGGGAGGACCCAGATGGCAGGGTGCCTGTCAGCCTGCAGCCTCTGCTGAGGTGGGTACAGCCCAAGATGACCTCATTGACCCCTGACTCTGACATGGCTGAGTCCTTCCCTCCACTTACCCATGTATGCTATCCAGGAAGGGAGAGAGCCTTCGTGGGCTGTGGCTTTGCACCCCTGCGTGCCGTAAGTGTCTTTACATCTCAAGGCACTTAGCTGCCTTCTCAGCAGGCAGCCTGGATGTCTCTTTCAGTGTCCCCACCTTGCAGAGACAGAATGTTTCCCAGCGCACGTGTGAGAGTTGCACGTCGGGTGTCCCAGGCTCAAAACTCTCACCTAGCCCGGCCAAGGGGATGACTCCACAGATAAAGGTGCCTGCCTCCAAACCCGAGTTCAATCCCCAGAACCCACAGAATGGAAGGACGAGAAACATGTCCTCTCCCAAGTTGTTCCCTAATGGCATCATGCTTGTGGTTGTTGAGTGGCCAGCAACATCAGCATTTGCCTGCTGTTGACAGGAGCTTGGTGCTTTTAACCAGGACACGCTGGTCCTCTTACAGTTCTGGGATTCAGAGGTCCAACGTAGCTGTCGCCCTACCAAAATCAACGTTCATTTAGGGCTTGCTTTTTGACAGAGGCTGTAGGGAGAAGCCATTGTTTGTCTTTTTACAACCTCTAGGAGCACTTGAACCCAACTTGATCATGGGATCTCTTTGTGACCTGTGACTGTGTTAGGAGAATCTAAGGTTACCTCTCCATGTCCCAACCCAATTCCTATCTCCTAAAGTTGTCTCAGAACATAGGGACTGGGATGTGGGCACTTGGGGGACTGCAATTTAGCCATGGCCTTGGGCACACTTTCTGGTCACTGACCTGGACGGTGTGCCCTGCTTACCCCAGGCCTTTAAATAGGTTTCATTTCTGGCAGGTCCCAGTTCCTCCCCACAGTGGAGGATTCAAAAGGTGGGGAGGACTGAGATGTGGTTTGGGGATCACTGGGAGTTGAAATAATACTTGTAAAAGTCCAGATATTTCTAAGTGGTGTGACAGCTAGTAAATGTCATTTGTGCGCTTACAAACCATGCCCTTTACTGATTAAACCTCAGTCCAGAGATTGTCTTAAGGAGGCTCAAAGGGAGAACACAGGGCTGAAGCTGGGGCCGGGGTCGGGTTTGGAGTAGGACCGGGATTAGGGCTGGGTCTAGGGCTAGAGCTGGGACCAGGGCCGGTGCTGGGGCTGGGGCTAGGGCTGGAGGTGGGACTGGGGCCGGTGTCAGGGCCAGGGCTGAGGGTAGGGCTGGGTCTAGGGCTAGAGCTGGGACCTGGACTGGGTCTGGGGCTAGGGCTGGGGCCAGGGGTGGGGCTGGGGCTGAATATGTGTATATGTATGCTTGCCCAACATGCACACTGACTTAGGTGGAAGACCCCTATGTCAGGACAGACCGTGGTCCAATGGCCCAGCAAGAGGGTTAGGTTTCTGTGATGTAGTGATGTAGCTAAGTCTGCCCTGGACTTGTCTTACTGCTGATGGGAGCCAATGACAATCTGTGTGTCCTTCTCCTTTGGCCCTAGATGACTCCTGACCTCATCCGGGACTCCCAGGCATGAAAAAATAATGACACAGAAGAAGAAACAAATAGGACAGTGTAGACCAGGAGCCGTCTGTGTATTGTCAGATAACATCACCTATTTAACGTCAATTAGTGTTTTTAACAACTACTGCACCATTAACTTGCAAGAGCGATCTTGGGGGCATGCCAGCATGCCCCAGCAGACTAGCTTGGGCAGTCCTTCATTGCTGGGTGAGCAAAGTGGATTCAGATTGCAGGCTGATTGCAAGCTGGCATTGTTTGAGCCCGGTACCGGCGGCGGCCAGGGCTGGGGAGTGGGTACCCTAGGAGGGAGGTATTTCACCGAGCAGATATTTATGGTGGGGGTGGGGAGGGTCTTGGGCTAAATGATCCACAGAGAGGGCACGAGGCGTGAGGATGCTGGAGGTTGGCCAATGCCTGGGTGCTGGGTCTTGCCAAGCTGAAATCTCAGTGGCTTGTTCTGTGCTTGGATCCAGGCCACGTTGTGGTAGGAAAGATGGGGGAAGCCTGTTGGGGTAAGAGTGGAGGTCAAGTTCATGTCTTTTCTCTTTCACCATTAAATGTGGATCTTAGACTCCCATTCGTTCTCTGTGGACTCCATTCCCTTGAGTGGTAAGATGACGTCATGACTCCGTGGACAATCAACTCTCAGACTGTTTTCTGCCTTTGCATTCATTCGCTGTGACAAACACCCAGTAAGATGGCCTTTAATGAATCCATCTTCTGGTACCCAAAGCCTTGTGTACATCCGTTCCATGCATCTTCCTGGTCCCCTTCCCCAATCTCCCCTCTATTTCCCCTGCTGCTCACTTTTATCTTTTATTCTTCCTCAGGAAGCCACAGACTAAAGATTCCACCAAACCCTTAAACCAGCCAACCTGCTAACATTGGTTATGAGAAAGACAGCCATGATGATACCAGTCAGGGTTGGCCTGGTCACTCACAGGATATTGTAGATAGGACACTGAGTTATAAAAGTTCCTGTAACTTCTGCCTTGCCCTCCCTCCTTTCCTGTCTCCCAAGAAGTCTTGCCATATTGTAAGCATGCTCAAGCCGGCTCTGGCGAGGTCCACATGGCCTAACTGAGGCTTCTGGCCTTCAGCTTACATCGGCTTGCCAACCAAGGGAGTGAACCACCTTGGAAGCCCTCCTTCAGAGCCTGCTAAACGTCCAGACTATGACTTTCTGAGATCTCCTGATTTGGGGCAAAACAGCTTAGCTAACCCCTGAGTTCTGTGATCAACGGAGATTGTGTCAGATCATAAATGACCATGAATTTAAGAATATCAGGCCTTGGAGAGATCTGCCACCTAGAAGGGATAAGATGATATAACTTAATGAATCTGTTCATAAGTTCTCCCTCAGTGTGGCTATCTAATAAATAGCTATTTATGAATAAATTCGTGGTACTACAACATGGTACTATGAATAAATTCATGGTACTACAGTTATTTATGAACAACTCATGACTCTGGGGACTGAAATAGATATTCTTTGGAAGTCCTTAGTGAGCTGCCTGACATTCAGTAAGTAGCCACCCCTGACTGGTATCAGCATGGCTGTCTTTCTCATAACCAATGTTAGCAGGTTGATTGGTTTAAGGGTTTGGTGGAATCTTTAGTCTGTGGCGTCCTGAGGAAGAATAAAAGATAAAAGAGAGCAGCAGGGGAAATAGAGGGGAGATTGGGGGAGGGGACCAGGAAGATGAATGAAGAGGAGTCTAAGAGAGTGCCCACCATGACCCGCATAGTCAGAAGTCTTCCCTAGATCTTCACTCAAGCATCTTTGAGCAAAGCCCATTGGCTTTGACACTGGGAGTTTGTACATCTTACCCACTCTCCTTGAGAAACACATCAGAAAGAAGAGATGGTCAGGGGCTGCTTTTAACCTTCCTATACCTTGGCTTCCCCAACCAAGCAGAGGATTTAGACCAACTAGCAAGGACTGACTGACTATCTGGCTCTGGATTCTGACAGTGAAGTGAATTTTGACCATCACATTCCTGTTGGGAGCAGAAGAGGACAGTTTTGTTGAACAAGTGACAGAGTGGACACCCACAGAAGAAGGTAGCCATTCAATGTCTGGGTGTCCCTCAGGACCCAAAAGCTCCACCATGTCCTTAGGATGCCATATTGGAAGCTATCCATCCCCTCTGCTGTGGTGGCTAAGGGGTCTTGTTTATCATATCTGCCCAGAAGTGAATGTTGACTGGAGACTTTCTCTACCCACCACTTCTCTCTGGCATCTCCATCCTTGCTGATCCAGTCAGCCTTACCCATTTAAGATGAACCGAGTCAACAGTGGTTTCTTGTTGCTTCTCCAGACTGGGCTGGTCACTGGGAATTCAGTGGAGACTGGGTTAGATACAACTATACTCTCAGGAATCCAGTAATTGCTAGGGACAGGTCATCGGGTATTATGCAATTGGTGGCTCTCAGGTCATCTGGAGATTGGGAGTCCAGGAGCATCTCTCCATGGAGGAGATGTTGATACAAAAACGTCTCTTGAACTTGAACCCGGATGATATCTGCTCTAAGGCACATCTTAACAAGGGTTTTGTAGTCCAGAACAAAGAATAAAGGGGGCAGAACTTAAAGAAGACTGAAAGAGATGCCTGAGTTCCAGAACTTTAAGGTCACAGAGAGAGCCGATGGTTCTAATTCTAGATTCTTCCACATATAAAGGACTCCTTACACTGACCTGGCCCTTAATGGGAACTTATTGAGATAAAGGAATCCAGAGATGGGGTGTAGGAACTCTACAGCTGACATATGTCCCACCCTCTGCTAAGTGTGAGTGTGTACATGTGTGTGTTTGAGTGTGTCTTTGTGATTGTGTGTGCATGTGTGCATTTGTGCATGTGTATGTACATGTGTGTACATGAGAGTGCAGGTGTATGAGTGTGTGTTAGGGTGTGTGTGAGTATGTGAGTTTTTATGAGTGTGTGCATGTGCATGAGTGTGTGGATTTGTGTATTGTGTATACACATGGGTATGTGTGTATGGCAAGCATCTGAGTGTATGTATGTGTATACATCCATGTCTGTGTGACTATATGTGTTTGAGTTTGTGCATGTGTGTAAGTGAGTGTGTATGTGTGTGTCTACCCAGAACTTTGTCATACACCTCCCCATCAGGGTGGGCATGGCATACTGTCTGTCCGTGAACTGGAAGAGGAGGCTGAATGTGGACTGTCCCCAGCCTCTTTGGATGCACAACATACAAAATCTCAGAAACCGCCTCCAATTGGTCTGGTTTGTGTCATCACAGATGAGATGTCAGTGGAAGTAACCCTAATCAGGACTTCTGGAAAGGATAGGGGAAGCATTGATCCAAGGAAAACCATCTTACCTTCACCCCCACCCCAGATGAGGGGAGCACAATATGAAACACTTCATATTTCTCACTTCAACTTGCCTCGTTCAACACTCAGTCTGGCTGTAATGGTGGCCAGAAAATGCAGTGATGTAAGCCATCCCATAGGCATCAAATGTCACATGGTTAGGTGGGAATGTTGTCATGTTTAGAACATACAAATTCATTTTCTGCATAAGATAAATGCTCTTTAAGAAAGGTCCTCTCCATGAGTGTGGGAGGGCTGGCCCTGCCTCTTGTCTGCTGGGTGGTGGTACTGATGAGGGAGAGATACTCCTTCCTCCTTCATCCCTAGTTATCTATGGCAGGCGAGAGAGCTGGCCCTGGTGTCATGAGAGTGGGGGACCTGTCCCTGTCCCTCACTGGGTACAACCCTTGGGAGAGAAGGCCCTGGACCTCGCCTGGGCAGCAGAGTAGAGCTGGGTTGCTGGTGAGCTGACCCCAAAGGCACGAGAGTAGGAGAGGCAGCAGGCTGAACAGCTCAGATGCCTCTCAAGGCCAGATCCAGGGCTTTGAATTGGCTCACCCCAACATCTACCCATTGTTGGGGCCTGTCCTTCAGACCTGAAACCATAGTATTGCCATTACATGGGGCAATTACAGCATATCTGAGACTCCAGTATTGATGGAGTAGCAGAAGCCAGAGGTCTCGAACCAGACCAAGGAGTCACTGCAATGAACATTTGCAAAGCAGTATGGACAAAAGAGGATACTGTGTGACACACTGTGACACACTACAGTTTCCACAACAAGATTTCCTTTTTTTCTTTATTGGAAGGAAGATTGCCAGGGTGGAGGGTGCGTACGAAGGGAGGGGGAATGAGTGGGATTGGGGTGCATGATGGGAAACTCACAGAGAACTAATAAAGTTTTTTGTTTTTGTTTTTGCTTTTATAAAGAACAACTGTCTCTCAGACCAAGGGATGGGGTTGTGGTGCAGTGTGCTATCTGTTCATCTAGAGTTATGGCTCTGGTTGAAATACAGGCTCTGGCTCTGGAGGTCTGGAAGGTGGCAGACCTTTTATATCTCCATAAAGTTCCCCAGGATGCTCATGTCATCCAGACATGGGCAGTTTTTCCAGACGCACAGCTTCATAGCAACCCACCTTTGGGGGCGTATGAGGGGCAGGAGAGAGACAACAACCTATTTTAACAAAATTCAGGCAAAGCACAATGTCAGATACTGTCCCCTTTAGACAGTCCTGCCTAGTTCTGATGACCCCTCTGCGGTGTGCGTGCGTGTTTATGTGTGTGTGTGTGTGTGTGTGTGTGTCTGTCTGTCTGTCTGTTAGCTTGCCTGCTTATGCAATACCTCACTTCCCTGGACCTCTACTGCTCCGAATGCACTGCACTCGGACAGCAGGGCTGTGCAGCAGTCATCAGAGCACCCCAAGAAAGAGTTAAGCTTCTGGGACGCACAGTCTGACAGTCGCAGGCAGATGCAGAAGGGGTTGACCTGGCCCCAAGGGTTAATACTATTTTGTTTACCGGGATTATATGTTACATCAGGTTAGAGCAGGCAGGAGGTCACAGGGGTCAGCAGCCCCCCTCCCCACCTCCCCTCCCTGCTGTCTCCTCCGTTTCCAGCTTCGCGGCCTCCTTTAATCCGATGACCCCAGACACGAAGCTTTCCTTGAGGTTTTCTTGCCAGGGCCCTCAGACTCCTCGCAGCCGACGCCAGCCGTCTCTCCCTGCCGGGCCCTCAGAGGCTAGTGTGCACGCTAAAAGGCACTTTGTGTGTGCTGGAGGAAGACGGGCCAGTGCAATTTGCACTGCGGTTGCTCTGGACTGGAGCAGATGGGAAAGGGCCCTCTGCCCTCTTCTCCTTTTTTTTTTTTTTTATTCTTGTTGTGTAACATTCCATCTATTTTCCTGCTTCTAAACTGATCTTTATTATCTTTATTTTCTTTTTTTTTTTTTTTTAAAAAACCCTCCTTATTTGAGCAGAAGCAAATTTTCTTTTTCCTCCCTCTCTCTTTTAATTTTAATTTAATTTTGTTTAGTTTTCATCTCATGGAACTGGTAGCATCAAGACAGATCGTGAAGAAAGTTTGAAGGAAGGTGGAATCCCAGCTCTACACCCAGAGTTTAAAAGAGACTGTGGAACCAGGCAGTGGTGGCGCACGCCTTTAATCCCAGCACCTGGGAGGCAGATTTCTGAGTTCAAGGCTAGCCTGGTCTACAGAGTGAGTTCCAGGACAGCCAGGGCTACACAGAAAAACCCTGTGACAAAAAACAAACAAACAAACAAACAACAACAACAACAACAAAGAGACTGTGGGTTCTGTGCTCTGTCACGGCCTCACTTCCCTTTATACAGAGCCTGACCCTATGGAGTCACTGTCAAGAGTTTGCCTCAGAAGCATACCAAGGTCTGGTATATATCTGGCACCAAATAAATAGGAATCTTAAAGGTTGCATGGTTTTCTTCTGCAGTGTTTATCTTTTTTATTTAACTATGTTTTTTTTTTTTAGTGACTCCCCTCCCTCCCCCCCCAATCCCATTTCTGGAAGATTCTCTGTAGGTTGAAAAACCTCCCCGAAAAAAGTATCCATGTTTCATAACGAGAACCTTGTCGGGGACAGAGAGATGTCTCAGCAGGCAAGAGAACGTTGCTCATGCAGAGGGCCAGAGTGTGGGTCCCAGCACCTGTCTGAAACTCCAGCTTGGGGGGATTCTCTGGACTTCGCATGCATGTGCATGCATGTGTGTACATACACACAATTAAAAGTAAGACACACCTATACGAAACAAAGAAAGAGAAGCTGGTTCACTGGTGACTCAGGAGCTGCAGGCAGGGTCTCCAGTCTCTTAGCTCTTGGCTCTCCTCCTCAGCACTACAGACATGGGAGCGCTTCTCCTCCAGGGCCACATGACCACTAATGAGGCCGCATCACCTTCCTCCTGTTGCTCAGTACCCCCCAGCCAGGCCTTCTCACCACTGCTGCTGACTGTGCTTTATATACATGTGTGGTACTAGCATGTCACCACAACAGTCATCTGTACATCCATTTGCCATCTTCCAGCCGATTGGCACCTGTCTATCTGTCTGTCTGTCCATCCATCTATCCATCCATCCATTGTCTATCTGTCTGTCTTCCACTCCACTCATTCATTGGCCAGCCACCCAAAATCCTCTATTTGCCCATCCATCCATCTATCTATCCATCCATCTATCCATCCATCCATCCATCCATCTATCCATCCATCCATCCATCCTTCCTTCCTTCCTTCCTTCCATGCAGTTACTGATCATTTTATTTATTCATTCTTCCTTCAACCACCTGTCTATCCAGCCTCTATCTCTCCATTTATCTACTCACTGGCCATACATAAGTCTGTCTGTCTATATCCCACCAAACATCTGTCTGTCTATCTATCTATCCACCATCCATCCATCCATAAATTCATCCATCCATACATATATAACCATATATACATCATCCATCCACCCACCCTCCTATCCATCATCCATCCATCCATGCAATCATTGATCTATTTATTCAACCACCATCCATCCATAAACTCATACATACATACATACGTACATACATACATACATATACACCTATCCACTGTTGATCCCTTCAAAACCAATCAATCAATCAGTATATGAATTATCCATCCATCCATCCATCCATCCATAGGCCATTTATCTACTCATTCATCCTTCTATCCATCATTCCATTCCTCTGTCCACCATTCTTTCCCTCTGTCCATCCATCCATCCATCCATCCATCCATGCAGGAGGAATGGCTAGAAGTCCTTCATCCATTCACCCACCCATTCATTCCTCTTGCTGTCCATTTACTTATTCAGCCTGCTTGTATAATAAATGTGACTGCTCTCAGCGATAATGTCTCATAAGATCCCATTCTTATTATTCTGCAAGCACAGGAATAAAAACAGCATGATTCTGGAGACAGAGATCTTCCATCCAGCTTCCTTCTTGAGCAGGATGTCCTTGGAGACAGGATCTCTGTGAGTGCCTTGTAGTTTTTAAATGGGCTTCACCAGAATCTGTGGCATTGGTGACTGTACCAGGGGAGGTGGGAGAGGGTGGGGCCACTTCAAACAGCACTGCTATGTACCCCCACCTGCTTTTATATCCATCTCTGCTTAAGATTTTTGAGTGGGAAAAACAGTGTTCACATGCTGTGCAATTTTCTTTCATTAGTGAAACAGCTCCTACCCGACAGCCCGGTGGTGTCAGTCTGAGGCTCAGACACCTGTATCTCCTCATCCAAGGGGAGGGCATATACACAGGAGTATCTGCTAACTCATTTTTTAAAAAAGTATTGGTAATTTTATGTACTAAAGAAAAGTGGAGAAAGAGCTGCTGTCTGTGTTGTTAGTCATAAAAATGAAGAGGTAGAAGTTTACCCAGTGTTTGCTATACACCCAGAAGTCTGCTTATCTTTAAACGGATGCTCTCTTTAAATCCCCAAACAAACTATACATGAGAGCAAGCTGAGGCTAAGAGACATCAGTACACCTACTCAGAGTCACACAACAATTACACCGAAAATTGGAATTTGAATCCAAGAATGATCACAAGACGCACTTGCCCGCTGAGGAGGCTGCTTACCTCATAGTTGATGGCCAGTGGGATGCTGGAGAAGGAAGAGCGGGAGGGTCGTGTTCCGGTCTCCTCCAGAGTTGTTCTTTCAATAGAGACCCAAGGGACTCAAATTTCTAACAATCTAAAGTTATGGATACCTGGATTAATCCCGGAAGGATTGCGGCTTGTGCTTTTCAAACTGGTCCCCCCAAAGCCCGAAAGGGTCCTTGGATTCTTCCTGAGTCTCCAGAGAGTGTGACTAGAGAGGCACCATTTCAGTGCCGATGTTAAGGACATATGGTTTCATGTCCGGGCTTGACAAGAAACTACTGGGTGACCTTGTGGAAATGACTTCTCCTCCAGGAACCCCAGCTTTCTCATATTTAATAATGAATTAAAATAACATTGTATGGCTGATATCTGATTAAAATAATATGGTATGCATCTACAATATCAGCAAGAGACATCACCTAAAAGTATGACTGCCACCACCATCATCAGTATCACCATCATCATCATCATCTTTGTCATCTTCATTATGGTCTTCAAAATCATCACCACCACCACCATCACTACCTATGGCTCTGTGTAAGACTCTGTGTGTCAGGCTAAAGAGATGGCTCAGCAGTTAAGAGCACTGACTGCTCTTCTGAAGGTCCTGAGTTCAAATCCCAGCAACCACATGGTAGCTTACAACCATTCGTAATGAGATCTGATGCCTTCTTCTGGTGTGTCTGAAGACAGCTACAGTGTACTTACTTATAATAAATAAATAAATATTTTAAAAACAGACTCTGTGTGTCCAAATAACACTACAGCTAAAGAAACAGTCGGGAACTCAAAGACCTAGGCTAATCTGTGTCAAATCCTTGAGCACAGTGTGAAGGCAGAATGTGCCATTCAGTCTTCTCCAGATAAGGACTATTTCTCCGCCATGTGTTAGTCGATGTTGAATGACTTTCAGCATTACCTCCGAGGTTCCTGACGCCACTGCCACAGACTGGGGTCATTTCAGGGCTGAAGGCTGGATCTGGGCTGTGGGTCTTGCTGGCTTTTCTTCTAAGGTTTCTCTGATCATAAGATGGGCATTACCCCCTTTGCAGGAAGGAAAATTTTCCCTTTAAGAGGAAAAACTATGTGGGGTGTATCTCCTTCCTGGTGTCCCTGCTGAGGGACAGTGTGTGTGTTCTTGAGAGCAGAGTCTAGACGACTTCTAGAGCCACTCTTGAGTCTAGTTTCCTTGCCCGGAAATGGAAGCAAATACTCCCAAGGGTGTTCCACGCCAGAGCGTATTAAATTAGAACTGTCCCATTTCCTAAAGCACATCTCTGGGTTACACCAGCTGTCAGCTTGCACATCACCTCTATCTACCCCACAGTTCTGCTAAAAAAGATGTGACTAACTCAGAGACTTCATGGGGAGAGAGCTGAGGCCCATCCAGGCATAGTAGCAGCCTGCTCAAAGACAGAAGGATAGGTGATAACCCTCACCCCACCATCTACCTGCTTAGCACTGTGCTTTGGAAATCACTTCCCGTAATTTCCATCTTGGGTCCCCAAGCAAGCTCAGAAGCAAACTGGAATGCTTCATTGAGATGGATGTGACTTCTCTCTGTGATTGCGTTGGTATGTGTTTATGACCCACCAAGCTGCTTGCAGTCATGGGGGCTCCGAGCTAAGGATCGAGCTGGGTTTGTTTTCTGTAACAGATCATACCCCCACTGTTGTTTGACATAACCAGGGGTTTGTTGAAGAGGAGACAAGGTAGGTGCTTGAGCGAAGACTCTCACCCAAACAGCATAAGGACAGATTCATCTCCATTTTGCACAAAGAGCTCACTGCAGTCTGCAGACCACTATCTTTGGAACTCCCCTAAGTTGCCAGTCTGCTGCTCTAGGCCCTGTAGTGTTGTAGTGTAACAAGGACACAGTCACTATCATTGATGAGTTAAGCTGTATTTGATAGGCAGGTGAAGGCAGACCAGAAACCTGTGAGTGAATGAGTGAGATCCTTTCTGGTACTATCTTGGAAGGAGCTCACCAGAGACCACAGCATCCTAACCAAAAGGAATTGCACATGCAAAGGCCCGGAAGGGAATGCAGAATGGCAGAGGCAGGCGTCCCTGTGTCTCACAAGTTCTCTGTATCCTATGGGCAGTCCCTCATCTACTGAAGGTCATTTCAGCAGGACCGTGCTGGGCATTCACAGAGAAGGGACCTGTGAGCAGTCCTTCCCCAGCAAGCAGTCTCAAAGATGCTCGTCCCAAAGCCAACCCTTGGATGACCATGGTTCTTGGTCAGTCGAGAGACTCACGGTCATATCCATTATAGTGAAGTGGAATGGGCTATCCTGGTCGGAAACAGCTGGAAAATTCCATGCTTGTCCTGGGAACTCCAAATCTAAACTGTGAGGCCATTGTGCTGAGAGGGGCTGGATTATTTGAAACTTCCGCATGCACCTGAATCTTAGAGAGACAGCAATGTCATAGCTCGCATGACCGAGTCCCAGGAAGGTCCCTGGTAAGGTCTGAGGTTCCCATGTCCTAAGGAGATCTACTTACACTGGGGGCACCATTTCATGAAGCCTACTGCTAGTATCG
The DNA here is from genome assembly GCF_947179515.1 of Apodemus sylvaticus. Lineage (NCBI taxonomy): Eukaryota > Metazoa > Chordata > Mammalia > Rodentia > Muridae > Apodemus > Apodemus sylvaticus. The sequence goes on along the minus strand of NC_067493.1, from coordinate 50,111,345 downwards.
AGAATAAGCATCATAAAAATATTCTAGAGCAAAGCGAGAGAGGAGATCAGAATGATCACAGCACCTGAGTGGTCTATCCCTGGCTCACCAGCTGACCCTTCGTATCGCCCTCACAGCCGCACTATGCGTTCACATTGGCATTACGTTTGTTGTGGAGCTGAGGAAGCCCAGGTACCCAGTGGTCCAGCATCTTGTCCAGTGTCAGCAAAATGATAGCAATGGTCATTGGCTGTGTACAGGGCCACCTGAGTCTCCACCCCTTCTTCTGGAACACGGTGTCTGGACACCTCTGCATGTCCATACTTTAAACAGGCACACAGCCAGAAACGTTGGCCTACCAATTGGGTGGGAATGTTTGGAGCCACTAGTGGGCAAGACTAGGTAGGGCTCTATGAGCCTGTAGGCTGGGGTGTACGCCTGTAAGGCATCACTCTGAGAGGCTGAGGCAGGAGGATTTTAAGTTTGAGGTTAGCCTGGGCTACATAGGAGGCCCAAGGAGACTTACCTGCTTTTCAAGATGTTCAGATTGTTCACGAGCTTGGGGTCACAGACTCTATCCCAAGAGGTCAAATGTGGGTCACCCTTCCTTAAAAACCCAAAAGGCGGAGAGAAGAAAGCAACCAAGTCCCTTTAAGTTTAGGAGCTGAGATGAGATTTCAGTTTGCACACAGGTAGAGGTAGTGATATGCATGTGTACGCCATCCCGGTCAGGGTCTGCTCTATCTACACTGACCCACTAGGCTCAGGTCTAGGTTCCAGTCTTCCTAGCCAGAGAGTCTGAGGAGCTGTCCCGACTGTGTGAAATCCTCACCCCGCCACCCCTCACCTCTCACCTCCCACCCCCATCACCCCTGCTGGCTCCAGGCTTCAGAATTTTCCTTCTCAAGTGTGAGGCTACAGGGGAAAATTCCATTTCCTTGAGGTCCATTGTTTCAATAGTCAGATGGATTAAGGGGCAGGAGGACATCTTTTAAGACATCTTCCTCCCTATCAGGCCCCTTTGCAGACTCTCACTGTTCTCTCCACATAAAGATCCATCTCTGGATGGACAGAGGGATTCTGGCAACCTCACAAGCCCAATGTAGCTCCCAAGGGGGCAGCCCCAGTCTCTTCTGGCATGGTTTTGTTTTGTTTTGTTTTTGCTTTTTGAAACAGGATCTTAGGTAGCCCAGGCTAGCCCCAAACTTGTCACGCAGCTCAGAATGACCCTGGACTCCAGGTGTTCCTTCATGAACCACCACATCTAGTTCTATCCAGACCTAGGGAATCCAACTCCACCATTCCAAACCCACCCAGGCTTTAGTTTACCCGGCATTTGAAAAGAAATATTTTCTTTCTTTTATTATTTCCAGAAATAATAAATGAAACACAACAATAAAATCATAGTAGGGGTTACCCTCCTCAACAACGGGGGCCCCAGAAAATGTGCAAAGAGAACCGGAAACTCAGAAGCATCAAGGATTTCCCTCTCCCACCTCTGCTCCCTCTCCCCCCGCCCCCCCCCCCCCGCCGCTTCCCCCAGGAGACTGGAGGGACTTGGCAAGCCATCTCGTCGCCAATCAACCTGTGGTGTAACAATTAGCACTTAGACACCACTCACGCTAAACACACGCTTAGAAAACACTTTAAAGTGTGTGTTGGGGAGGGGGGGTCATCAAAGCTGGAGCCAGGCAGCCCTGGCTGCGAGAGGGAAGCAGGAGCGGAGCCAGGAGGAGGCAGGGAGGGAAACAGATCAATGCTTGTGGAATGGAAGCGTCTAATACCCTGTTATTGACGAGGCCGCAGCACTTTGAGGCGTGTTTGCACCGTGAGCAATTAGTCTGGGAGCCGCAGGAGTTAAGCTAACACGGGCGCCCCCCATCTTGCTCTGGGATGGGACTTGCGCCGGGTGGGAGCCCCCGCAGCAGTGGCGCCAGCCTGCAGCCCTAATGGGGCCCATCCGCGGAAGGCAGAAGGCTCCAGCCTCCCTGAAGGCCCCCCTGCCCCCCGCCGGGCCGGCCCCCCAGCCCCAGTAACAGAATCCAGTCCACACGGAGTCTGTCTGCAAGCGCGGGCTGCGCAAATTGATTGTAATGGCTTCTCCGCCGCCTGTTTTCTCGCCTCTGCTGTCGCCTTCCATAAACTGGGGCAGGAAGAAGCCAGTCCCCTTTGCTGCCGCTCATCGGATGAAAAGAGACTTTTGTGGGTGGGCAAGTGACTGAGGAGGGCAGCCGCCTGTCTCCAGCTCTGGTGGCCTTGGCTCTCATCTCCTGTGAACAGAGAGACATCCAGATGTACCCCACCCAAGCTCAGCGGGACTGGCCAGCTTGGCCTGCTGTCCCCCGTGCCCAGTTCAGGGGTCACCTCTAACGCTGCAGTGTTTGGGAATGAAGTTTCCAAAAAGTTGGAGAGAGAGAGAGAGACAGAGAGAGAGAGAGACAGAGACGTAGAGAGAGAGAAAAGAGAGACAGAGACAGACGGAGACAGAGACAGAGACGCAGACAGAGAGATAGAGAGCCAGAGACAGACAGAGACCGACAGACAGACAGACACACACACACACACAGAGACAGAGACACACACAGAGAGAGAGACAGAGAGACAGAGAAAGAGAGAGTGACTGTTGCTCTTGGTTGTTCTGAGCCCAACCTGTGTGCTGGGAATAGAACCCAGATCTTCTTGGAGGGTAGGAAACTTCTACTCTGCAGGATCTCCCTGACTCTGTCTAGACCCCCCCAACCCCCGAAGCCCCAGCATCCCTTCTATTTCCTTCTCCATCTTCCCATGATGCCAATCCAACCCTTTTCTGTGCGTCTCTCACAAGGCACCATCTCCACACTACACTGAAAGGTCGATGGGCAGATCTTCCTTCCATGTCCCCAGGGCCTGGTACCAATCAGTACCTAAGTACTGTGCCTTAGTATTTCTCAGTTGCAGGAATGATGACCAAGATCCACAGCCCCCTGTGGTGCTAATAAAGTTTTATCGGCACCTGGCAACACTGTTCAATTGAGTGCAGCTTGCACGTATCGAGGACAGAGAGCCTGTTTCTTGCAGTAGTTGGCTAGCCTCTAACCAAGAGGATTAATTAGCTCTCTATTGTGCCTTTTGCATATAGCAAACATATAACCTGTGCAATCTCTACATTCAATAGAGTCTGGATAACTGACTCTGATTCCCCTTTCTCTGGGTGCATAATCCTGGTGATGATGCCTGGATTTTGCTAGCCCTAATTGCATCAATATGAATCACCCACATGGAGATGGAATCCTAAAGGTCTGTCTTGTAGTTCTTCTTTAGGACGTGCTGGACAGTAGGTCTGTCTGCAAAACTCAAAACAACAAACAGTGCTGCTATGCGGGTCATTGCATCCCAAATCCAGCAACCAAGCTGGCGACTATATAGCTGGCCCTATATTGTCATTCCTGTTCCCTGTTCCCTACCTGTCCTGGCTCTACCCACACTCCTCTGATTTCATCTTCTTGGGTTTCCATGTGTCTTTGCAGAGACATGGAAGGTTGTGATCAGAGTGATGTAGGAACTGTCTTGGGAACACCCAGCACCAGAGGTATGGAAAACATATCAGATAATCCCCAACGAGAGGGAGGGGTTTCCAGCTCCCTGCTTTTTTTTTCTTTTTTTAATGAGGATTACAGTGGTCCTCCTTGGCTGCTTAGTATTGTCAGGAATATCTTACCTACATCGGTGTGTGTGTGTGTGTGTGTGTGTGTGTGTGTGTGTGTGAAGCATTCAAGGGTGGAATCCAGGCAGAAGCAGGGCTGATATGAATAAAGTCTCTATGGAACCAAACCCCAAGAAAAAAGAAGAGGAACACGGGGGTGAGGTGGTGGTGGGGGAAACCAGGTCACCCAAGACAATCTGGAAACACAGATATTTACATTATGATTCTTTTTGTTGTTGTTGTTGTTTTTAATTTTTTTGTTTTGTTTTGTTTTTTGAGACAGGGTTTCTCTGTGTAGCCCTGGCTGTCCTGGAACTCACTCTGTAGACCAGGCTGGCCTCGAACTCAGAAATCCGCCTGTGTCTGCCTCCCAAGTGCTGGGATTAAAGGCCTGCGCCACCACCTCCTCCGGCTACATTAGGATTCATAACAGTTGCAAAGTTACAAAGTAGCAATCGAAATGATACATGGATATTTACATTATGATTCATAACAGCAGCAAAGTTACATTTACAAAGTAGCAATCGAAATAGTTTTATTGTTGGGGATCACCCTAACATGAGGAGCTGAATTAAAGGGCAGAAGCACTAGGAAGGTTGAGAACCGATGCTCTAAAGGCGGAGCTGTGGCCTCCACCCCTCCACACATGGCTACATCCTGACTTCTAGAACCTGCAGGACCTGAGGGTAAAAATATGCTAGACTGTTGGCACGGGTCCTAAAGGACATGCGTCCCTTATGAGGGACACACAGAGGCGATCAGAGGCGGCCATTGAAGCTGAAGGCAGAGACTGAAGTTATGTGTCTGTTAGGGGTCGGGGGTTTGGGATACACACATGCCAAGGCACTCATGTGGAGGTCAGAAGACAACGTCCGGGTCAGGCTTAGCCCTCCACCTTGTGTGAGACCTTGTCTAAGACAGGGCCCCTTGTCTTCCCCTCTGATCTCCCTGTGGAAGCACTGGGATTACAGGCGTGGGCTATTGCAGCTGAGTTGATGTGGGTGCCTGGGATTTGAACTCAGGTCTGCACGCTTGCTCAGCAAGCTCTTTTCCCACTGAGCCATTTCCGTGTCTTCAGCCTGGCTTTTATAAACTCAGTGAACAGAGGTCTTGGGCAAACCCTGGCAGGGTTAGCGAACAAACGCTTTCTCTGGTTCAGCAACTGTTCCTGCTCCTGCCACTTTTGAGGGAGCCTGGAGCTGATTCCCAGCCACTTCCTGGGGGAGACTCTTGTAAGACAGACATTTCCAATCTTTTGCAAACCCCCCCCCCCGAGTTTGAAGCCACACTAGGCACAGTATTTATCCAGTTCTGCCTGTGTCAAGCCGGGAGCCCAAATGGAATGTGTATGTGTTGCTGGAGCAACGTGGGTCCCAGACCCACCAAGCAGAAATCCCTACCCAGACAAGTTGGTGTGTCCCCTCTGGTTACCACTTTCTGCCTTGCATTGCTAAGAGGGGGAGAAACAGGGGGTTCACACCCTCCATGACCCTCCTTCTGAGGACCTTCCTCTACACTTAACCTAGCAAAGTGGGGAGAAGGCAATAATTGTGGGCCTTGTCAACAGGCACTCTCGGTCTTGTACGGAGGAGGGGTAAGGTCATGTGCAACTCACTAGAAAATATTTTAGAGGTCATGGGGGGGGGCATCTTGAGTGCTGACAAGACATGTTGAAGAGTCCATGGAGGGCCTTTGAGAAAACCACCACCTTCCCTGACAGAATCTCCCTGCTGCTGTACTTAGGGTCCCTGGGAGGGTTTCTGACGTTGAAGACTTAGCATGAGTTACCAGGGCAGCAATGGGAAGAGATGCAGAGTCCCCGAGCTGGAACCCTTTCCTTCAATCCCCTTCTCTTCTAAGCTCCCTTCTCTGATGTCAGTGCTGACTGGGAGTCCGAAAAGGCCGTGCACAGCCTCCCCCGCCCCCCAATCTCAAAGCAAGTCTCCACAGGCATCCAGAAGACTCTGTGACCTTCTAGTTAGAGGGTCGTCAGAGAGTTTATGACATTGAAGCGTTAACAAGCACTGGACCAGCAGTGGTGGGAAACACAGTAGATCAGGGTTCTCCTGGACAAGCCTGGGTGGCAGAAGCAGGCGCCATCTTGTCTAGCTCCCCCGACACGCACGCCCGGATTAGGTGCTGGAGAGAAGGCACTTATGGCGACCCACCGTTTTTCCTGCATGGCCCTTTGGCTCAGTCTCCCCACAGTGTTTTCTGAAGCACCACTGCCCACTCACGCACAATGAGGTGACAGGAGACAGCGGCAAGGATGGAGGCTAACGGGCGTCATGTGCTTCCGAGCCAGGTGTGGGGAAGGGGGAGCAGCTGAAAGGGAAGTTTGTAATTGGGAGGGAAATCCCTGGCTCACACAGGATGCAGGCAGAAGCCCAAGCCTCCTCGAGGCTCCGCCGTGGGCTTGGGGGCCTCTGACGAGGAGTGAGGGAGAGCAGAGCCAGGAAATCAGACGTTTCCGGCTTCTGGACTTTCCAGAGGAGGGACCCATGGATGCCAGGTGCTCAGGGAATGAGCCCTCATTACCCAGTGGTTCGAGTGTGGGCTGCACCAGTACCTTTTGGTTCCCAGGATAGATCCAACACTTGTCTGCAGAACTACTTATTTTTAAATTATCTGCGTGCTTCCCATAGCTGTTGTAATAAACGACCCCAAAGCAAGTGACTTAAAACAATAGATACAGCCAAGTGTGGTGGCACACACTTTAAATCCCACCACTCAGGAGGCAGAGATAGGTGGACCTCCTGAATTCTAGGCGAGCCTGGGTTAGACAGTTCTAGATGAGTTAGGATTGTCCAGTAAGGCCATATGTGCCTTGCCAGCTCTGGGAGGAGGAACTGCACGGCTTGACTCACGGTTTCAGAGCAATCGATCTGTCCTGCCTGGAGAGCCAGGGAGAAGCAATCAGGTTTCAGAGCAATCGATCTGTCCTGCCTGGAGAGCCAGGGAGAAGCAATCGGTTGAGGAGGTGAGAGATGGGGCTTTTCATGCCTCCAAGAACAAGCGAGCAGGCTACGTGAAGACATAACAATCAAAAGTCACTCTCCACTCCTCCTCCCCCTCCCCGCCCCGTGACCCATTTTCTCCAACCAGGTCACCTCCCAATGGTTCCCCAGCCTTCCAAAACTTTATCCATTGCAGACCAAGTATTGAAAACACAAGTCTTTGGGGGCACATTTCACATCCAAACCACAACAGGGAAGGACGCTATTATCTTCGAGCTGACGTGCTGACTGGGGATTTAGACTCGATATGGGACAGATTGAGCCAACATTTAGTTAGGCAGGAAAGAAATGGACATGGGAAATACTTCAAGTGAATAATATGTCAGATGTGTTAGCCAAGCGAAGGTGAGCGGTGGGGTCCAGAAATCCTTGGCTATGCATGTTCAGACCTTGTGACTACCGGAGATGGCAGGCTGAGGACTTCATATGGTGCTCCTGGCAGGATTCATGGCACTTGTAGTGCCTCGTGGTTACAATATGGCTGCTCTGCCTCTGGGCATTGCATCTGCTTCTCCAGGTTAGATGGAAGGGAAAGACACAAAAGACCTCAACTGGCTGCACCCGTTCCTGTTTCTATCAAGAGAGGACATGTTTTCCAGAACCTTTTCTAGAAGGTACCTGTCTGTTGTCTCTCAGATTGAGGCCACAAAGCTGACATTGCTTCAGGGAAGGCTGGGAGATGGAAGAAATACACACACACACACACACACAGGAAGGCTAGGAAATTGAATACACACACACACTACACATACATACACACCACACACACCATACACACACACACATACACGGGAAGGCGGGGAAATTGAATACACACACACACTACACATACATATACACCACACACACCATACACACATACACACACACACACATACACGGGAAGGCTGGGAAATTGAATACACACACACACACTACACATACATACACACACACACACACACACACACACACACACACACGGGAAGGCTGGGAAATTGAATACACATACACACTACACATACATACACACCACACCACACACACACACACACACCACAAAGGAAGGCTAGCAAGTAGAACACATGCATACACACATACACACACACACCCCACATACACACATACACAAACACATAGTATACACCACACACACACATACTATACACCACACACACACACACAAGGGAAGGCTGGGAAATGGAAGCTACACAGACACACAGACACACACAAACATGCACACACACACACACATACACACATACACACACACACACACAGTCTGTTCCATATTGGGCTGATGATAAGTCTTGAAGATGAATAAAAGCCTGAGGTCCAGGTACACACCTATAATACTGGAATTGGGGAGGCTGAGGCCGGAAGGAGGAACTTGAGTTTGAGCCAGGCTGGGCTGCACAGTGAGGGCTTTAGAAAACAAATGAAGGACAGAGTTTACATTATTTTGAGGGCGAATGAAGGAAGCACTTGGCGACTGCATAATGTCCCTTCCACATCCACCCCCTCCAAAAAAATATAGACCCAAGAACACCAAGGACCATGGAGTGTCCCCCCAAATGGATCAGGTCTCAACCCTGTGGCATCTGGGTTTCACAGCAGGCTCCCTCTCGGGGCAGGCCCATCTTTGGGTTGGTTGGCCCTGCTTAGAAGCTACGAGGGCTGTGTGTGCAAGGAACGCAGGCCCCTGGGTGTCTGCAGAGCAGGGCGGCAGAGCTGGGGGCCGGATCTTGCTTTCAGTCTTAATTAGTTCTTTGTCCTTGTCCAACTCCCCGAGTTCACCAGTGTTTTGCCCTTGAGCCCCGAGTCCCTGCAAAGCGGATGGAAGTTCAGTTGGATTGAATTGGGCCATCTCTGCCCACCAGCTGCATAGCCCAGACCCCCCGGGGGAAGGGTGCTCAGCCAAGACCTTGTCCCAATGGGGCATCTCGATCCAGCAGCCTTTCCTGAGATGCCCTGGAGAAGAAGTGCCTGGCTGCTTGTCTGGAAGTGGAAACGGTGAGGCGTGACCTTGGCCACGTTGATGAATTTCTCTGAGTCTTGGTTTCCCCCTCTGCACCGCCTTTCCCTGAAATTCCAGAAGGTTGGAGCATGGACGGATAGACGGGGAAAGATCATACTAGACGTCCTTCTCCTCTTCCTCTCCCACCCCTCCTCTTCCTCTTCTTCCTCCACCCAGCCTCTTCTTTTCCCTCCCTTCTCCTCTCCCTCCCCCACCCCGTGCCTTTTTAAATTTATTGTTAAATGTAAGTACACTGTAGCTGTCTTCAGACACAGCAGAAGAGAGCATCAGATCCCATGACAGATGGTTGTGAGCCACCAGGTGGCTGCTGGGATTTGAACTCAGGACCTTCGGAAGAGCAGTCAGTGCTCTAACCGTTGAGCCGTCTCTCCAGCCCCTCTTCTTCTCTCCTCCACCCTATTCTTTCTCCTATCACGATAATATGAAGCAGAAACTTCTAGATTCGTAAGTGGGATCCCTTCCTTATTCCTTAGATACTATTCTCCCCTGAGCCAATGGCACGAGCCTAAGAGCTCTTCCTGCGTCCGAGATCTGAGTGCCTTACCAATCCCAGGGGGTGAAGACATTCTGTCTTACCCTAGGGACTGCCTTTTTCATGGTTTTTAATTTCCTGCTTTTGGTTTTAGTAACTTTTTACATTCTTGGCCAGGAGTTGTTGGTTTTCTAGTAAGGCCTGCTATGTGAATTTCACATTTAACCAAATCCTCTTACGTGTAAAGGTTGGGGGGGCGAGGGTTGGTGGTCCAGGCGTTTTGTGGATGGGAAGACTGAGGGAAGACCAAGGCAGTAAGATGCCCTGGCTAGCCTTCGCCCCTTCCATGCCAACATAAATCTCTTTGCTGGGGAAGAGCCCCTGCACATCAAGTTCCAGCTACCTCACCCAATGTGCTTCACATTAGAAGGTGGCAGAAAACATCTTACGTACATTCCTGCAGGTGTCTGGGGACAGAGAGGTTGTCCACAATGGAGTGGCCTGCAGAACGCTTTTAATCCCAGCACTTGGGAGGCAGAGGCAGGCAGATTTCTGAATTCGAGGCCATCCTGGTCTACAGAGTGAGTTCCAGGACAGCCAGGGCTACACAGAGAAACCCTGTCGGATTCCTGTTACATTGGGGGGTGATCATAGGGGCCTCCCAGGCCCAGACAGTGTGGGTGAGCATGCACACACGCTATGTGTGAGGTCTTAGCTGAACCAGGTAGTAACTATCGGTGAGTTCAAACTCTGTCTAGGACCCAAGAAGTGAGCCATGCTGTGTGCTTGTCTCCACCCAACAGGCCCCGCTGCTCTGTCCCTGAGCTTTCTGAGCTCCTCAATGGCAGGGAAAGGAGAGCTGCTTTAGAACAACCCTTGGTCCCTTCCTCCTCTTTTGAAACCTGTTCGCAACGGGCACTCTCTCAGTGCCTGCCAGGTAACCGACTACAGCCTAGCACACGGTTGCTGAGAGAACTGTGGGGTCAGACAGAGAGTCACTGACATCTCCACCAAAGTCAAAGGAGAAAATGGGTTTCCCTTTGAGCTTGGCTGCTCTCTCCCTGTTGCTAGACTCCACCTTTGTAGTAGCAGGAGCAGCGGGAGGCCTTGCACAAAGGAACCTGCTGAATTGGCCTAGACAACTAATGAAGCTTTCTTTATAGATGTGGGATCTGTCCTATTTGACCTTCAGTAGCCTCACTCGTAAACAGAAAATAGTAATTGGGGTGCGCGCGCATGTGTGTATGTGTGTGTGTGTTTATATGTGTGTGTGCATGTGTTTATGTGTGTTTGTGTGTACTTATGTGTGTTATGTGTGTGTATGTATGTATATATGTGTATATATGTGTGTATATGTCTACATTTATGTGTGTGTGTGTATTTATGTGTGTGTCTGTGTGTATTTATGAGTATGTATGCATGTATTTATGTGTGTGCATGTATGTAATTATGTGTGTGTATGCGTGTATATGTGTGTATTTATGTATGTGTGTATGTATGTGTGAGTATGTATATTTGAGTGTGTATGTATTTATGTGTGTGTCTGTGTATGAGTGTGTGTATGTGTATGTATGTGTTTATGTGTATGTATGTATTTGTGTGTGTGTGTGTGTACATCTGAGTGTAGTACCTGTGGAGGACAGAAGAGAACATCTGATCTCCTGGAGTTGGGACTGCAGGTAGTTGTGAGCCACTCATACAGGTGCTGGGAACTGAACTTGGGTCCTCTGTAAGAGCAGTACACAGTCTCCACTGATGGGCCATCTTTCTCCATACGTAAAGGTAAACCATTTTTAATGAACATAATCAATCATTCAAAACAAAGGGTTCAAGAGGAAATTTGCACGCATTTGTAATGATGTGCGTTGATCACAGCCACACCCTCCTCCCTGCTGGACCTTCTTCCTTTTCCCTTCTCCCTCGTGATCTCTTCCGCCTTAGATCCCATATATCAGAGATGGAATCTATAGAATGTGTGACATTAATGCCTTTCTGAGTCCAGCTTATTTTGCTTAATGTGGTGATCTCCGGTCCTGCCCCTTTCCATGCAAATGGCTCCTTTTCATTCCTCTTCATGGCTGTATACTAGTCTACTATGTATATGTACACATTTGTTTGTGTAGTCTGGTGTTGGCGGGCCTCGACACTGGTTCCATATCTCCGTTACTGTGGACAGCGTTGGGATCCAAGCATGTTCCATGGCTCAGATTGCTCCTGTCTCGTTGTACAGATGAGATGCAGAGCCCTGTGGACTTGGACATTTATTCCTGGGCACCAGGGAGAAGGGAATGACTCTTAGGTCTGAGGTGACCGGTATTGGGCATTCATTCTTGCAGACACCTACTTCCCTACACTACCGGTCTGTCCTCCACCCACAAAAGATTCGTAGAAATGGTACAGAGAATCGAGGACACTTCTGGCTAGGCTGACCTCAGTTTGCTGGTTCTGCCATTTCCCAGGACATGAGTCAATTACTGTCTGCCATTGGGATTCCCAAGGAAAGACACAACTCCATTGACTGCACTGTGTGCACCAAAGGTGCTCAACCAAGGGGCCGATGAAGGAAAGAACCCTTCATGCCAGCCCAAGGCTTCTCTCTGGGAACGCTGCAAGGTCTGTGGGTCACTCACTGTGAAGGCTTTTCTAGGCGGAAAATGCCAAGCCTGCAGGGGCCCTGTGTCTGTCCACCTAGGGGATATCGTGTCCACACAACCAGGAAGTGACCCCCAGTATGGGGCCAGTGGGGGTGGCTGCCTGTGTAAATTGCTTGGAATGAAAGTGTGAGAACTCAACGTTGATCCCTGACTCTCGGACGTTTTTGCCTGACGTGATAGAAAGCATGTATAATCCCAGGTCTGAGGAGGCAGACGCACAGAAGATCCCTAGAGCTAGATGCCCAGACAGCTTACCAGAAGTACAGAGCTCCTTCCTGGTTTGCATACTACCACACAGAAGGATGGCATTGACTGAAGTTGGCCCAAAGGCTGTGTGTGACTGGCTTGGCCTCTGTGTAGCACCGGGAAGCATAGATAGGAACCCAGCTTTTCCACAGGTGCTGGGGATCGGAATGCAGGTCAGGAAAGTGCTTTACCTACGTGGCAGCCTCTCCGGCACCATGGCTGGCGTGACATCTTTTGAGTGAGGAGCCTTGTGTTTTCTGATTGCACTAGATCAGTCTTGTCCACAGAAGCACTGTGGCAGGTGTACCGGGCGAGCATCTGTGCTGAGGAAGTGAAGGGAGGGAAGGAGGGAGGAAGGGAGGGAGGGAGGGAGGGAGGAGGCATATTGGGATTTTATCTTAGGGCTTTCTCTCTCTGCTTCCCCAGCCTCCTTCCTAGGTGCTCCCACTTCTCTTAGGGAGGAGTTTGTAGTGATGAAACTAGACAAGGAAGGGAGCCGGTCTGGGGACCAGGGAGCCTGTGGAGCGCCTGCAGCCAGGGAGAAGACACAATTACCCCAGCAACTGTCCACCGGGCCTCGGCTCCGAGCCTCCACTTAATGTAATTGAGTGTGAAGGCCGACTGGAGAGAGAGGCGCCCTGCCGCCCCCTCTTCATAATATAGACACTATTGGCTGCTAATTGGCGCCAGCGGGCTAGCGCTAATTGTCCTAATGCACCGGGCTTGATGGAGGACCAGGGCCGCACAGCAAGGGGGGTGGGGGCTCCTGGGGAGATGGTGGCAGGGGTGGGCGCCTGGCACCAGCTCATAAAAGTTGGAACAGGGCTTTGATTTTGCATCAAATATTTAAGTGGCTTTGGGGTGGGGGTGGAGGGGGCGGAGGATGAGCCGCCTCAGGCTGCGGTAACCCACAAGGGGCTTGGGGACTAGGCCCCCTGCCATCCTCATCAATGGGTCATCCAGATGGCTGGGTTCTCAGTATTGGCTAATTAATTGGGTGAGTTTCTAATGCCCCTGTCTCAGCTTTCCCTCCCTCCTTTCCTCCCTCCCTCAAGATGCTTCTCTGGTTCTGGCTGTTTATGGTTGCAGTGCTCAGAAGAAGGCAGAAAATCGGAGGAAAGCCTTGGACTCCACCCGTACATGGCTTCAGAGTTCCTGGCAAATGGATTGTTGGGGTGCTGGGGTAAGAGGAAGGTGTACCACCTCCTGAGATACCTAAGGGAAGGATGTGTGTGTGTGTGTGTGTGTGTGTGTGTGTGTGTGTGTGTGTGTGTGGTGCATACCCCCTCTCATCCCACTTTGTAGCGAGGTGTGTTCTAATTTGTGTTGGGGAGAAGTGACTTGTTATCCCACACACATTGTGTGTTTGTAATAAAGCCACAAAGACGTGAACGGTTAGTAGCAAGCTCCTTAGGGACTGAAGAGCCCCGAGTGCAGGCATTCACCCAGCTATAAATCATCCCACCACTGTTGACTGAGGCACCAGCAGGACGTCAGCAGGACACCATTTTGAGGACTGAGGTAGTGTGACATCCCAGAATAGTCTGTTAGCCAATGATGCATGGGAAGACCTTCAGAACCAGACAGAAGGCCAGCCTTGTAAAGTCACAAGAGTGGGAGCTTAAAGTACTACAAACTTTAGGTGTTCCTTACCCCTCCACCCGCATTCCCTCCCCGTCCCCAGACAAGGGTGTCAAGTAGCTCAGGCTAGCCTCAAACTCACTGTAGCTGAGGATGACCCTGGACTCCTGAACCTTTTGTTAGCACTTTCCTAGTGCTGGACTGGCAGTCACGTGTCACCATGCCTGGTTCTATGTGGTGCTGGGGACCAAACCATGCTTCATGCTTGCTGGGAAAGTGCTTTGCCCACTGGGCTGCACCCACAGCCCTTGCTTTTTCTTTAAAATAAATTAATCATAAATTTATGTAGCTTAACTTAATTTTTCTTGTTTTCTTTCTTTCTTTTTTTTGAAATGGAGTCTTGCTAGGTAGCTCAGGCTGACCTTGAACTCTCGGGTCTTCTATCTCAGCCTCCTTTGAGTACTGGGATCCTTATGCTGGGTTCTATAACTTACACACACATGAATAATATATATACACATATAGTGCAATGTATGTCTTTATGTATATATTCTCTCTCTCTCTCTCTCTCTCTCTCTCTCTCTCTCTCTCAGTCAGGGTCTCACCATGCTGTTCTGGCTGTCCTGGAATACACTATGTGGATCCACCTTATAATTTACTAATTTTAACAAGGGCTATGATCAACCATGAACTAGCAAAGTTTCCTACCATTGGGCCAGGCCTAACACAGCTCTGTACAATGTATACTGATGTGAATTTGTGTGTATATGAGTGTGTGTACATTCATAGGCCTGGCAAATTACTCAAGGCTGTGTAATGTCTCAGAGGGTACTGCATAGAAAAACAAAACAAAATAACATCATTAAAAAAAAAAAAAAAAAAAAAAAACAGTGCTCAGCTCAAGGGCTGGTAAGACGGTTCAGCCTGCTGCCTGAAAACCCGAGACACATGGCAAAAGGAAAGAAACAACTCTAGCAAATTTTCCTCTGACCTCCACACATGGACTATGGCAAACACTCATGCACACACAATAATAATAATAATAATAATAGTAACTATTATTATTATTATAAAAATATTTTAGAGCATCCCACTTATATTGAATTTACAAAAAAAAATTAACAACTAGCAACCAAAACGATTTACACAAAGCCACACCCATGAAATTGGCATTCCAGTGACTGGAGAAGTCTTGTTTGTGGCTACAAGAGCTTCTATTTACACCCTGGAACTTTCTCCTCTGTGTAATGAGATAACCTGGGGATGATTGTTGCGTACCTGCCTTACACACAGAGCCTGGAGATCATGCCTTATCTTCCAAGTGCCTGCCTTTTGACGGTGAGGACCTGTCACACGGGGCCAGGGTGAGATTTTTCCACTTGGGACACCATGTTCTTGGTGCTGAGAAAGCTGCAGAGTTTGGGCGGCCTCACGCTGGGGCTTTCAGAGTACTTACTCCTCTTGTACTGAACACACAGAGGCAATGGCCTCCTCCTGGATTCCGGTAGCATATTTTTGCTGGTGATTGAGCGGCGGTGGGCGTGGCCAGGGAGGGCAGGGTTCACCGCCCTCCGCCCTGTGGCCTAAGAAGCATGAAATGCTGTTCCCCATGCTTTCTCCTCACTGACATCCCTGCCCGCTCTCAAACCGAGACGCCCCCTGATGTGGCCGCCTCTGCCTCATTTCTTTCCTCTCTGGCCATGTTCCTTATCCGCTCACTTCTTCTACCCCTTTATCTAGGCTGATCTGCGTGGCTGGTGATCCTGCTGCTGGCCCCGTGGTTCGATACTCACGGCGTATCTTGGGGAGAGAGGTTAAGATGGGCACAGATTCCAAGATGATAGACATTTTAGATGCTCTTCCCGCCGCCAACCCGCGCTGCTCTGCCTTGGTTTTGTCTTATGAGACTGTCAGAGCTGCTTGGCAGGTGTGTAAGGGCTGGGGACTACAAACTTCAATGCTCACAGCGCAGGCGGGAGCATAAATGCTGGGGGTGGTCAGCTGATGTCAGTAGCAAACAGGAGAACCCAAAATTCTCAAAAAGGGCCTGGTTTCCATTGTCTTCCAGCCAAATGGTACCTTAGGTACCCAGAAACCTTCAGAGATACTGAGCATGGCAGCTTCAGTGGGAATTCTATTAAGTTTAATCATGGCTGGGATTCATATCTCTAGATACGGCTTGTGGGGGGGGGGGAATCTTAGAAACAAATAAACAAACAACCCAGAAAAATACACAGAGGACACCAGCTCATCTCCATAGCAACAGGAAAGAGAGTTTTGGTATTTGGATAAGATTTTCTGTAACATTATTTGTTCTACTTTTTTTTTTTTTAGATTTCTTTATTTGATGTGTTTACCCGTGCCTCCATGTCTATGTCCACCAGAAGCATGCAGTACCTGCAGAGGCCAGAAGAGGGCACTAGATTTCCCCTGAGACTGGAGTTGCAGATGTGAACCACCATGGGGTACTGGTGCTTGAAACCAGGCTGTGTGCAAAGGTGGAGTAGGCTACTCCCTACTGATGTGAGCATCCAGGAACTCTGCTTACACAATCTAGTGTGCACATTGTTTCTCCATCAACATGGCTATCAAACATAATGTGACATCAAATCGTAAACAACAAGACCACAGACAATTATCTATGGCCGCGTCCAGTAAGAGGTGGGACCCATCACCTCAGGTGTCATCCGTGTGTATATTGATCTGTGAATCCAACTGATCAAGATTGGCAAGGGTCACTTTGCTCTGTCCTTTCCTGGAACAAACTTTAAGACCCAGGAGGGTTTTTGTTTGTTTGTTTGTTTTTGTTTTTTTAACTTCCTTTCACTGAGAATATGGAAAGTTTAGAGTCTCGAGCCACTAAGAGATAAAGTGATTCCCTGAGGCTCCCACAGTGAGGACACCATGCCACAAGACTCTAAGCTGAGCCATGCCTTGACTCTGAGAATCCACCCATCTGAGCACAACTCATTATGAACTGGGAACAGTCGCCACCAAGCCCTGTACTCAGGCCAGAGCCATAACCAAAGTCTAAAATTTGGGTTGTTTTAAGTCTTCAAGTTTGAGGATGTTTCTTACATGCAAGGGGTGGCTAACATAGCTGTCCAACAAACTGCTGTTGGAAGTTATTCACTTTAAACCTTTTTTTTTTTTTTTTTTTTTTTTTAGTTTTCAGATGTTCTTATGTAGCCCAGGCTAGCCTCAAACATATTACAAGGCTGAGAGACTGGCTTCAACTATTGATCTTTCTGCCTCAGACTCTCAAGTACTTGGATCACAATTGGTAGGTGACTCATAACCTGCCCCCTACACACACACACACACACACACACACACACACACGTACACCAACAGACTCTCATTTATCCCAGGCTGGCCTTGAACTCTCCGTGTAGCCAAAGATGAGCTAGACAGTCTAATGCCCTATCCTTCACCTCCTCTGTGTTGGGATTTTTAGGTGTGTACAAAACCTGCCTGATTCAATTTTTTTAAATTATTTTATTTTTAAACTTTGTGTGCATGTATGTGTGTGTCTGTGTGCGTGTGTGCGTATATGAGTGAATGAGTCCAAGATGTCCAGAAGAGGGCGTTGGATCCCGGAGCTGGCGTTATACGTAGGTCCCCTGTAAATCCTCTTTTTTTGTTATCTGCTTGGGTAGGCTTGCTACAGGCAGGGTGGCTGGGTCCTGGAGTCTGGACATTGTCAGGGTGTCGACTCACGGCTCTGCCGGTTGACTTTTCCCAGCTATAAATCCAATCGAATGCGTGATAATTATTTTGCCCATCTGCAGCCTTCCCCCTTTTTTGGGAACAACTCACACGCCATCGGCAGTGAGATTCCGCCGGGCTGGCTCCTCTGAAACGTGTGCGGATGAATACATACATTTATGTGGACGTTGGTTATATGGTTATAGCTTGGGATGGCTAATCCTTCTTGTCAACCTAAGAGCAGTCACAGACACCTTGGAGACTGGTGGGGCGCAGCTGTAGGTGTGTCTGGGAGGGTGGTTTCCAGAAAGGATTAACTAAGCCGGAGAGGACTACCCTGAATGTGGGCAGTACCGTACCTGTGGGATGGAATGCTAGGGAAAGGAGAAAGTTGGTATCTTCTCCCACCTCCTCCCCTCCCCCTTCTTTCCCCCTCCCCCCTCCCTGTCTCTCTCCCTCTTGCCCACTCCATCCCTCCATCTCTTATCCCCACCCTTTCCTTTCCTGGCCTCTGCCACACCCTCCCCCACCATGACAGTCCCTCCTCCATTAGGTAACTTTCTTGGGTATTTTGTTAAAGCCAAGGAAAGCTGGCTAATTTTAACTGTCAGAGGCGCTGGGGTTCCTGCTGTTCAGAGCACACAGTGGTAAGGCCACGAGATGTTTGGCTGAGACGGTTCTGTCCCTGGAACTGAACGTAGTTTCCCCTCCTTACTATGGCTGCAGAAGTCATTAGTTGTGTGAACAAGAGTCCAGCTCGACCCTTGCTTGTCTTCTGCCTGAACTCACACGTCCAGGTGTGTCCCGTTGTAACCTTTGTAGTGACCATGCAAACACAACACAGGACAAGGCTAGAGAGGTTCATGGCCCTCGACACCGACCTGGACCTTAATGACGCCCCTGTGATGATGAGCTGGAGAGAACCCCATACCAGCTGAGACCAGGAAACCCTGAGATGACAGATGCCACCCTAGAGATGCCACTAGAGGAGGACAGCAGCCACAAAAGTCACAAAAAACAAGGAAGGCTGTGGCCCTCGGGCAGTCCTGAGAGGAGTAGTTCCCCTGCTTGTCTTAGGTACTGAGGAGTTCCTGGAACTGGAACTTTATTCAGTCCGAGATTCAAGATCATGGGATGAGGCTACCTTCTTCTTCCTTTCCTCTCTTCTCCCTCCCTTCCCCTCCTCCTGCTTCTCTTCTCCCCTTCTCCCCTTCCTCCTTCTTCCTCTTCTTCCTCCTTCCTCCTCCCCGTCCTCCCTTCTTCTCCCCTCCCCTCCTCCTCTCTTTGGTGTACATGTCCTGCACTTGCATGTACAAATGTGCATCTGCCGCAGTGCACATGTGCAAGTCCTGTGACAGCTTTGGGAGTCAGTTTCTTCCTTCTACCATGGGTCCCAGGGATCAAATCCAAAGTGTCAGGTTACAGGGTAGTAACTGCAGAGCCATCTTGAAGTCTTTCCTCTCATTCCCTGTTCAAAATACTTGAGAGAAGCAACCTGAGAAAGGAAGGTTTAGTTTGGCCCACAGTGTGAGGGTGCAGCCTGTCCTGGAGGAGAGGGAATGGGGGTGGACCGTCTGCTCACACTGCATCTGTATGCAGGCAGCAGAGAGACACAGGAGCTGGTGCTTGTGTCTCTGTTTTATTCGGTCTGAGATTCAAGATCATGGGATGAGGCTACCTGCAGGCTGTGCCCAGAGGCCAGTCTCCTAGATGGTTCTAGATCCTGACATGCTGAGAGGCCATTAGCTGTCACATCCTCTCCGCAGGCAACTCTGTTACACCTCTGACCCAGCAATTGCTGTGGCCTACCCTTCATTCATCCAAGAGTCTCTAAGTATGTCTGCCCTGTTATCAGTACTTTATGTACATGCAAAGACACACGGGCACACACATACACACACATATACATACACACACTCTGATACATACATACATAAATATACATATGAACAACAACAGCAGCAATCAACAACAATACACACACACACATATACATGCACATGCACACGCACACATGCATGCACACATGCGTGCACATGTGCACACACACACACACACACACGCTCACATATACACACATAGGGACCTGAAGTTCCTCAGAAGTAAAGACTGAACTTGGGTCTGTTTTGAGACAAGGTTTCTCTGTGTAGCCCTGGCTGTCCTCAAACTCACTCTGTAGACCAGGCTGGCCTCGAACTCAGAAATCCTCCTGCCTCTGCCTTCCAAGTGCTGGGATTAAAGGTGTGAGCCACCACTGCCCGGCTTTGAACTTGGGTCTTATCTGACTTCGCAGCTCTTGCCTTGACAGGAAAGAGTGGTGAAGGATATGCCCATCGGGAGCCATCCTGGCCAAAGGCTACTCTTGGCCAAGGTGGCAACCTGCACATGAGGCATTGAGTGGGTCACCCAGCTCCTCGTTCTCCCCTGTATAGCTGACTTGGCTTAGCTAATGACCTCTCTGTCTGAGCCTCTGTTTCCTCATCTGTGGCAAGGCGATAACCACAGAGTATGTGCGTCAGGCATTATAGAATGGTGCCTGATCTCAGCATCACATAGGTGCTGTTAGGAGCTACTCATGGGAACAGCAAGCCCATGCCCTCTGTGACCTTGAACTCAGGTCTTATGGCTTGGCTCTGCTACCAGGTGGACTGACAGTCTGGTAAGGGGAAGCAGGTGGAGCTACTGGGCACAGGCCTGGCAGGAGTGAGGCCTCCGTCAATAGTGGAGGCTTGGACTGTTACCAGCTGTCTTCCCGTGGGAAGACCTCCCCTGTCCCTCCCCTGACATGAAAACTCAGGAAGGCCCGTGTCTGGGTCAGGGCCTGCACCTGCCTTCCCAAACAGAAATAAAGGATGGAAGGGTCCCTTCCCACCCACCTGCCTGTCCCCACGCCACGGAAGGGCAAAGTCTGGCTTGGTTTGTACTGCTCAGCAGTGACCGAGGCCCAAGGGCCCAGCTGGCTGTCTTTCCTGAGTGTTTGTGGAAGGGATTAGGTGGCTAAATTCTGGGAAGGGTGAGACCTGCAGGGGAAGATCAAGTTAATCCCAGCTTCAGGCCAGTGGAGGCAGATCACCTTTATGGACAGAGTTTGAGTCTCACAAAGGTAGTGTGTGGCTGTAGGGGATTGTTAGAAGATTTATTCATTCACCGATTTATTTGTTCATTCATTCATTCATTCATCCATTCATTCATTCATTCCTGTATTTAAGTATCATCCATTCATTCATTCACTGGCCCCTGGTCATTCATGTTCTTGGTCATTCATTCAGTGACTCGTTTACTCATTCAACCCAACACGCATGCTCTCTGCTGAGGGTCTTGCTGTCTTAATTAGAAGGCATCTGGGTGGCAATAGAGTTCGAGGTAGTTATTTATTGCACATTAGCGGGAGCTGTGTGAGTTCCTTGTATTTCTCACGCTATGCGCCCAACAAACCAACGAGATGTTGTTGTCTCAACTGAACAAGTAGAAGTGAAGCTCAGAGGAGTTAAGCCACTTGCCTAAGGCTGCACAGCACAATCATAGAATCCCTCTGCCTCCCTCCCTGTCCAAATTTCCTTTTTCTTCCAAGCCTGGGAATCTCACTCTACCCTTGACCATTGCAGAGGGAGGAGGGGCAAGAGAAAACAGAGGTTTGTTCTGTCACGGAGGCAAACAACACAGAGTCCCCAAATTCAGGCCAATAAAGGCCAATTTGTCACAGTCACTCCAGAGGAGGTGCATCTGGGTGGGTGGGTGGGGTACAGCAGTGTGGCCCCCCAGAATGGCTGAGAGGCAGCACGGGGGCTGTTAGCCAATGGTGTCATACTGTTTTT
Organism: Apodemus sylvaticus; assembly: GCF_947179515.1. Classification (NCBI taxonomy): domain Eukaryota; kingdom Metazoa; phylum Chordata; class Mammalia; order Rodentia; family Muridae; genus Apodemus; species Apodemus sylvaticus. Next base: position 50,090,174 of record NC_067493.1, on the reverse strand, counting down.
GAAAGGCCAGTAGGCAGCCAGCGGGCAGAAGCCAGGGGCTCAGCATCACAAATTCATTACCCGAACTAACTGCTTCCATCCTCTTCTGTGACCGAGGGTTGGCTGACCCTGAGCTCAGTTCCTCTGTACATGGCTCTGTCCTCTGGAAGTCATGTCCTGGCCAGGCCACACCTCAGACACTGAGGCACAACCGTGTTTTTGAACCCAGATCCTTCACAGATCCTAATTTCTATGCACCTCTGCTTTTCCTTTGGGGCCCTGATGGACTCCCTCAGAAACCAAGGCCCAGAGTGTGACCTCAAGGTACCATGTCTCTGCAGTGAAGAGTCCTAAAATCACCCCAGTGAGCAGAAACATGCCAGTTCAAACACTGGGGGAAATTACAGTCCTCCTTGTCAGCTAGCTTTCTGTTATGATAACAAATTCCAAGAGTAAATTGACTTTGCAGAAGGAAAGGTTTCTTTTCCTTTCCTTCCAGCCACAGTTGCAGAGGGATCCACTCCTCCCATCTCCATGTTTCCTCACTGGGGTCCTGAGGGCTCAGCTCCTAGGGTCCCCGGCCCTGAGCACTGCTTTAAGACCCAAACCCCTTTAAAGCTATACGTTCGAACACTATGGGCCTATTCACTTAAGATCTTCACATGGACAGAGACACCGGAACAACACAGGCCATGCGAACATCCTTCTGCAGTTCATACTTTGAAGTGTAAGGAATGTAGAGATCAGCCATGTTTTCTTGTGATGTTCTTGTCGGATCCAGGGTGCTTTATGAGGGCCTTGCTTCATACATGCGGTGCCTGGAGGGTGTGTCCTGTCTACCATCCAAGGGTGTGTCCATCCTGCCCACCATCCAATAAGTTCAGTAGTTTGGTATTTGCAACCCTTTCCCTCCTGTGTTTTTTACTGGAGTCACTTGTCTAAGGCTCTCATGTCCTCCGCTTCCTCTGTGAGGTCAGCCCCTCACCTCTTGTTGTCTGACTTGAGTCTGTCATGTTTCCTGGGCACCTGCATTTGTTTGTTTCTCCAAAACCCCACCCCCTTTCCCTTCTTATGCAAATTTCACCAAGAGCATTACTGACTTTCTCTATACCACCTTTGCCTTTGTTGGTCAATCCCTCCTTTTCGATTGTCCGGTTTTGTAAAATGTCATGTGGCTTCACGCCCATTGGGACACCCACTTTGCAGACGTGTGAACTAAACTGCAGAGTCACGGTGGCGGGTCACCTTCAGACTTTGAGGGGGGTTGGGCCACCGGCTGAGTCACATGGGTGATCTCTGCAGCGATTGGAGCAGCAGAGCCTGTCTTTTGTACAATTACATGCAATTACTAGGCTGTGGCCACTGAGACCAAAACCATGTCATTGGGGACTGTTGCTGTTTCAAATGCCAGTGAATGAAATCTGTGTTCTCTGGAGTCCCCATATGGAACTGTGCACACTGGAACTAACCAGCCACTTTCTGGGCTCTAATTGCGGCTTATTTTGTTCCGGTACATTACCATCTCCTTGAAGGCAGAGACCTGTCTTGCTTGGGTTTTGGATTTCCGGCCGGCGTCTAACCCAGAAGGTACCACAGAGGTATTTGTTGAGTGACTGAGCAACATACTCTTCTCTTGGTTTATCTCAGGTCATGAGAGACACCTGAAGACAGATGTGAGCTGCGTCCACAGATGGTCAGGAACCCCGGGTGTCTGCTAACTGGTGTGCTACCGAGGGCTCCTCTCTTTGCTTGTGTGCCTCCATTTTCCCACTTGCAAGAATGGGTTCACTTTTCTCTCCAAATGTTTCTCGGGACAGTAGTGCTGAAAGATTCTACGCCCAGGTCATTTTGGAAAGTGCTGCTGCCCTGGCTGCCTTAGGAAAAAGGTGATGTGTCTCAGACGGTGCAAGAACTGAGGGACTTTGGGAGCAAGACACACACGTACTTGTTTTTCTTTGTGAATGTGTGACTGAGTGCATAAGTGCATGAGTGTGTGTGTGTGTGTGTTGTGAGTGCATGTGTGTATGAGTGACTGTGTATGTATGAATGCATGTGTGTGAGTACATGTGTATGGGTGCATGTGTGTGGGTACAAGTGTGTGGGTACATGTTTGACTACATGTATGTGAGTATAGTCTGTGAATGCATGTATGTGAATGTGTTTGTGAGTGCATTTGACATGAGTACTTATGTGTGTGAGTGCATGTGCATGTGTGTGAGTGCATGTGTGTGATTGCATGAGCATCTGTGTGAATGTGTGTGTGAATGCATATGTGTGTGAGTGCACGTGCATGCTTGTGAATGTGAGTAAATATGTATGTGTAAGTGCATATGTATATGAGTGCATGTGTGTGTTAGTACACCCATGCAGAGAGCAGAGGTTGACATCAGGAATTTTCCTCTCTCGCTCTCCACTCTCTCGGAACCTCTGGCTCACTTACTCAGTGACACTGGCTGGCCAGCATCCCCAGCGAGTAGTCCGCCCATGTCCACTTCCCTAACACTGTTTCTGGCTGTGTAAAAACCTGAGTCCTCAGGCTTATGTGGTTAGCATTTTAATGACTGAGTCATCTCCTTGGTCCATGCCCTGTGCTATTAAGGTCAACTTTCCCCACCTACACGCTCCTCAGTCTTATGCCAGTTTGTGTGTGACAAGACCGGTGTGCCCTGTAACACATTTGGGGAGTTTCTTCCACTTTTCATTCTTCGTATTTTGTGGTTCTGGAAATCAAATAGCCATAGGCGTCATCTCTGAGCCCCTGGACAAACTCACCTTGGTGCAGGTGGCCTGGAAAAGCAACATCTTGTGTGTCCCTTTGACAAGCACTAGCCCTATGTCCACAGAATCTGACCACACACGGTGCCCTCCAGCCTCCCAGCCTTTCTGACGTGAAGCTATGTGCCAGCATGGGGCTGGCACATGTGCTGTGCATATGTGGGCATGGTTTGCCCCTTCCTGCTACAGAGACGATTTTCTAATTTAAAGCATGCCCTTGTATGTCCCTCTCTTCTTCCACCGTGAACTCTAAGCACCAATTTCCTAGCTCTGATGCAGCTGAACGTGTTGGAGGGAAATGCTAAGATTGGCCCAGAATGCTTTGTCTTGCATATGTTGAAATGAAGGATGTATCACACAAGGACACACACACACACACACACACACACACAGACACAGACACAGACACATTTTTTTTTTTTTTTAGTGGAAGAGGATTATAGATGAGGACATTGGGAGTCCTAGGGATTTTGGACAAAATAGGGGATTAGGGATAACATCTGTAGTGAGAAGCCTGAGACTAGCCAAAGGACCAAGGTAAGGTGTGAACAGTTGGGCTGTGTGGCATGTATATCCCAGCACTTGGGAGACTGAGGCAGGAGGATAGAAACTTTGAAAGTAATTTGGGGTGGGCTACAGAGTGAGGGTCTATTTCAAGAAACAGAAGGAAGGAAGGAAGGAGGGAAGGAGGGAGGGAGGGAAGAAAGGGGGAAAGAGAGAAAAAGAAAATTAATAGGCAAATAGGAAGGCAGGCAGGCAGTTAATCATGTGAGCTAATTAATGGGGTTGGGTGAATGACTAGGGTGGCCTCCTATGCTGTCATCAGCCCTCTCCTGTCCCTGACAATGCTCACTTGTGTGGCTTCCCTAGGAAAATGTAGGTCAATTTGTGGGCTTACTTTTCTGTGGTTCATATGGGCCTCATGTGTGTTCATGGAATATGCCATGATTTGATGGCCGTCTCCTTGCGCAGCACACACGTGTGCAAGTTCACGCATTTGGTCTGCAATCCTTTGATCCCCAAGCTTCCACTTGGGTTTGGGGGACGCACATGTTTTTCTGACCGATTCTCTGCCAGATTTTTCCAATGGGCCAGATGCTGGCCACGAGACGACTGCATCACAAGACTTCCTCGAGGATCAGCACCAAGAACTCAAAAGTCATCGGGATAATAATGTTACCCAGTTAAACTCACTCTTGCAACATAGTAGCCAAGTGGCTAGAGAGAAAGACTTATCCAAGGGGTAGGTGGGTGGGGCTTGGACTGAGGTGAGAAACAGAAGTTCTAAGGAAATGTATGCATCCCACTGCCCCGGAGGGAAGGAAACACACAAGTGGATGTTATGGTTGAGATAAGAAATATTCTTGTCTATTGAATGACTGGTTCCACCTGTGGCACTCTTTAGTGAGGTTGTAAAAACAAGGTCGTGGGGCTGGAGGTTTAAGGTCTCCTAGAGGCAGGTCCTTGGACCATAGATTCTCAAGGATGCTCCTCTTCAAGTGAAGACACTCCTGTCACCTCTGTGATGTTCTACCCAAGCTCACAGGGAGTGGGGGGTTGGGGGGCAAGCAGCCACAGGGAAATCTCTCTGAAACTGTGAGCCCTTTCCTGCCTTAAGATTCTCCTGAACAGAGCAGCAAAGAGCTCACTGATGGGACGGAAGCCACCAGAGACCCATATAGAACAACTGTCAGGGATTGGCTGAAACCATGGAAGACCAGTGCATCGGCCACGGGAGCCTCTGCTCCAGGCTGTGTCGCCCACTGGAAGATGCAGGTCCTAGGCATCCTCCAGATTCGCTGTTTCCTGCCTGAAGTGTGGACTCATCCTACAACCCCTCCACCTCCCCAAGGTGTTAGGAAAGCTGGCTCAGAATTACAGGGTGAACCCCCAAAGCCTCTCTGAATCTTGTCATTGGAGGTGGTTCCCTGCTGTCATGTCCTTAGAGTCAAAGGCAAGAATACATACACACTTGCTTTACCCAGGAGTAGCTCGGGCCCCATCAGTGGACTTGGAGAGGACCTGCTCAGGTTTATATTCTAGACTTGTAGCTGAAGGGCAGGAAGTGAGTGTCCTCCACCTGTCCTCCGCATGTGTCTGTCTGTCTGTCTGTCTCTCTCTCTTTTATTTTTTTATTACTTTCTCACCGAAGGGCAACCTGGCATTTTAGAAGCTTCCCCTATGCCTTGTATGGCCAGTGTCTGTTGGCAGTGAAGGCCTGGAAGTGGAGAACAGGAGTCAAGGTTGACTTTGGCCCTGGGCTATTTAGACAATAAAACTCAGAAGGGCAGCTTCCCATGCTCCAGAACCCAGCCCAGGTGACTCTCCAGCACTGCCTGGCACTCTGGCACCAACGCCACGGTTTCACAATGCTGTTTTGCTTTCTCTCTGTCTGGCTCTTTTCCCCTGTTGACATCCCTTTCTCTGAAGGAACACGGTATTTCTGGTTCTCCATCCGGAAAGATCTAGAAGTGAACATCCAGTTGTGCCAAAACCTTAATGTGAGCATTTAGCACGAAGCGGAGAGTAGCACTGATCTGAAGACCTACTGTGAGCCAACGCCATCCAAACCATCTTCCTCCAGCTCTCATGGTAGCCCTGTACCACTGGCATGGTAGCCCGCAGGACTGGTGCATCAAAGAGTACTTACCTTCTCTTCCTGGAGGGCTGCTCAAGGGCAGAGTTGGGCTGTCACGGTGTGGGCAGCCTCAGGGAGGAGCCAGATGAATACAGGATGACTCCTAGGCTAGGCTGAAAACCGCCTCACCTGGGACTCCACCCTTGGCCAGGGTCCACGCTCAAACCCCTAACTCCCCAGTGTCTGAAAGTCGGATTATAGAGACCACAAACTGACTCACAGGTTCTGGCTGTGGTTGTTTCCCACCTCCCAGCACCAGGAGGGCAGAACAATGGGAGTTTTTGGCGGCGGTGGGGGTGGGGGGATGGGGATGCACACTGGGTGTTGGATCTCATACCACAGTGTCGCTTGGTTTTTGACACAATATCTTCTTGTCATGAATTGGGAAACAGGTTTGCTATGGATTGGACACAGAGGAACTTGTGAATGCAGGTTTGGCAGGGAGGTTGCCGAATCAGGGCGTTGGGGACGGGGTAACCACCTTGTGTGCGCCTTTGAGCGGTTCCAAGTTCAAAGAATACCACTGTTCTGTCAGTGAGCTGTTTCTGCCTCTTCTGTGGCACTCTCAAGATCCCAGGCATGCCCCTGGGGTATCTCCCACCCCAGAGAGTTGGGCTGTATAGTGTTTTCTCTGAAGAGAATTAAGATCCTCTTTCTGGGAAGCAGGGTGGGACAAGGTGGCACCAGTTGTGTCTGTAAAGGTTTCTGTCTCAAAAGCCCTGCAAAAGTCATCAGTGGGCACCATTGGAGACCTGTTGGTGGAAAGGCTAAGAATATGGGCTCTGGAGCCAGCCAGATGGCTCAGCAGGTAAGGATGCGCATGGTCAAGCTTGACCTGTGTGGGTCCCTGGAACCCACAGGGCAGAAGAAGAGAACTGACTCCCACAGTTGACCTTTGACCTCCACACATGTGCAGTGCTATGGAGTTTACCCCCAAGCCCAAACACACACACACACACATAAATGTGAAGAAAAAACTAAAATTAAAGTAACTAAGACAGAACTTTTATTTTTTTAAGATCTATTTTATTAATATGAGCATACTGTAACTGTCTTCGTGCACATCAGAGGAGGACATCGGATCCAGTGAGTCACCATGTGGTTGCTGGAAATTGAACTCAGACCTCTGGAAGAGTAGTCGGTGCTCTTAACCACTGAGCCATCTCTCCAGCTCCCAGACAGCTTTTTTAAAGATATTTTTATTTTCTACTAGTGTGTATATGTGTGCATGTGCATGCATACATGTGAGTGTACATGTGTGTATACATGTGTGTGGGGTGCCTTAGGAGGCCAGAAGAGGGCATCTAATCCCCTGGACCTGTAGATACAGATGGAAACTTAAAAGTGTGCAGCAAAAGATGTGGCTAGAACCTACAACCACACAAGCACGGCCTCAGAGTCTGTCTGCTGTCAAGTGTTCTGACTGTACCTTTCCCTTAGGAAAGTCCTCTCCCCGTTCTGAACCATGGTGTCCTCAAAAGAAAGTAAGTGACACTTGGCTCCCAAGCTCCCAGTGACACTAAGAAACCCAAGGAAGTGGAAAGAGATGGAGAGTGGAAACATAAGAATCCCACCCAAGTCTCTCTATGCCTCGAACCCTTTGTCCTTCGAGCCTTGGGACTGGAGGGTTGAACATTATTTCTAGGAGTCTCTCAGTCATGGAGTTGACAAAACACCAGTTTCTGCCTAGCTGTTGCTCTGCAAGAAAGTGGGCCCCAGATTCCTCTCCAGTCTAAGGCAACCACAGTGGCCGCTTTCTGCTGTGTCTCAGACCTTATGGTCAAAGCTACCCAATTCTACAGCTCCATCCCTCCCTGCTCTTTGGAAGTCTCTAAACGAGTGCTAATTGTCCTCTCATCCATCCCTGAGAGCCAACACCGAGGGAGATTGTAGACCACAGAAGAAAACATCGTCTGTTTACCTTGGCTTTTCTCACTTGGCTCAGATTTACATTTCCAGATTTCTCCTCTTTTGCTCTTCACGATATTGGATGAAACCTGCTCGAACCTGCTGAGTTCCGTGCCGTTGTCTAGATGACCAGACGCCACCCTTTTGTGTGTTCTGTGAGCTGATTAGAGTCTGACTTTTGCAGCTTCCTGTCTGCAGAGGATGTGAGGTTGGAGGGCAGAACCTAGTTCTTAATTTGCATAAAACATGGCTGGCTCTGGACTCATTGAACCATGGGATTGGCTCGTGGGAATGAGCAGATACTATGAAGTTAAGACCCAAGAGAGATGAGCAGTATCTTAGTTAGGGTCACTATTGTTGTAATAAACACTAGGACCAAAAGCAAGTTGGGGAGAAAATTTTTTTATTTGGCTTATACTTCCACATCACTGTTCATCATTAAAGGAAGTCAGGGCAGGGACTCAAGTAGGACAGGAACCTGGAGGCAGGAGCTGATGCAGAGGCCATGGAGGGATGCTGCTTACTGGCTTGCTCCCCATGGCTTGCTCAGCCTGCTCTCTTATTGAACCCAGGTCAACCAGCCCAGGGACAGCTCTACCCACAATGGGCTTGGCCCTCCCCCCACCAATAAATACCAATTAAGAAAATGCCCTACAGGCTTGCCTACACCCGGATCTTGTGGAGACATTTGTTCAATCTGGGTACCTCCTATCACATGATTATATCTTGTGTCATAACTGGCCAGAACAATTGACCCCTTGTCAGCTTGGCATACAAAAACATCACTGTTAAGCCACAACTTTTACTTTCTTGCTCAGCCCCAAGGTCACACATTCGTGTAGATATCACAACATAAGACATTTTTCAAAAGTAAAAGGTCCCACAGTCTTTACAAGTCCAGATGCTTTAAAAATTCAAAGTCTCTTTTAAAATAATAATAATAAAAATCTCTTTTAAGAGTTAAAAATCTCTCAACTGTGGACCCATATAAAATAAAAATTAGTTATATATAATTATATGTATATAGGACATATAAATATATACATACATTTACTTCAAGAGGTACAGCCACATTTAGATCAAAGCAAACCGGAAGTCCAGCAGAGTCTACTCAGTGTGTGAGGTCTGGGGTCCACTCAAGATCTTCTGAGCTGCTTTAAAAGACCTCAGCTACTTCTCTGATCCTACTTTCTGCAGCGCACACAGCTTGTCTTCTAGCTTCAGGCTGGTCCCCCCTCCACTGCTGGGGCTGATGGCCATCCCATAATATTGGCATCTCCAAAATCTTGGGGTCCCTTGCTGAAACTGGGTTGTACTTTCATCAATATCCTCTCCTGGGGCCTCTTCAGGGACTCCAGCCCTGCCGCACAGTGCCAAGCCTCAGCTGCTCCCCATGTTCTGTGGGAGACCCAAACTCCCACAGAACAGCTCACCAGATTCTGAACACTCAATGGCTTTTCTGCTCCAACGTTCCAAAGTCCTTCCACAGTCTCCGCACCCCCCCCTCCCCCAAACAACATGGTCAGGTCTGTTACAGCAGTACGCCACTATCTTGGTACCAATTTCTGTCTTGGTTAGGGTCATTGTTGCTGTGACGAAACACCATGACCAGAAACTCCTGTGATTAAAGGTTGATTCCTTTCTTTGGGGCTGTGGGGCTGAAGGTCTCACTTCCTCCGTGGGAGTCTGGCTGGAGGCCACCTCAGCGCCCTGCTTTTCATTGTCTTGTCTTCATCTCTCACCTCCTGATGTGTGTGCACATGTGTACCCCAAGCCCAGAAGCACCAAAGTGGGAGACTTTGGATTGAAACATCCAAACCAGGTCAAAATAAACCCTCCGTCCTTGGAGACGTTCCCGTCAGAGAATCGAAAAGGGCAAAGGTCGTCGCCCTAATGAAGTCATCTGACTTGTGCTGGGCATTTCTTTGCATCATCCTTCCAGCCCTGGAAGCTTTCTCTCACCTCACACAGACACACACTGAGGTAAGTCTGCGGGGAGAGGGGAATCTCCTGGCTGGCTGAAGTCACAGCTTATGGTTCTTCAGTGGTAGCCTGTTCTATTCTTTAGAAGCCCTTGGCTTAAGGAGAGAAAATATTAAGAAGCCACAAAAAGAAGGATGTGGAGAATGATTATCTTAGAAGTGTAGCAATGACTTAAACATCACCCTTGTTTTGCCTGCAGACCCCACTAGGACATTTCCTTATGAGGGTGTCTCTATGGGACACACAGTAGGTGCTTTATGCGGTTTCTTCTATCCCACACTCTCTGTTGCACTCAGTACCACAGACAGTATGAACACCCATGAGATATGTTTTCCTGAGTGACTCGGAATGACTTTAGGGTCACCCAGGTCCTGGGGGTTCCTCTCTACTGCTCCTGCTCTGATTAACAGAGGAAAAGCTTGAGTTTGACCATAAATAGTAATTAACCCCCACCCACAAGTCCCTGAGGCTGTAATTCACCCAATTGATCCCTGACATGGTGATTGAACTTTCCAAAACACCTAGCTCACACCCAGTGAGTAAGTAAGTACCCAGGTTCCTGCGAGAGGCTTCTAACCAAAATAGGATTTCCCTTAAGGAATTAGGTGGGAAGAGCCCAGATGTTAAACCCTCAACAATCCAGGAACTAGTGCTCCGATCACACCTTTCCCTAAGTCTCTATTTGTGTGTTAAAATAAAACAGCCTTGAAATTGCTATTAACTGGTACAAGAGGCCCTAGCTCAATACCGCAGGACAATTTCTCCCCGGTACCTCAGGGGGAAATAATTTCTTATTATTTTTCTATCTACCTCATAAAACAGGGAAGTGATTTAATACACAGAGTGGAAGGCAATTGTTTCCAATTGGTTCTCTCTCCCGATGTTTCAAACGCCACCTTCCTCCTTCGCATGGTTCCAATATCCTCTGACACTCTGAAAGGATTCTGGGGAAAGTCACCGCGTGTAGCTTGGGCCCTGGCCTCTCTATGTCCCTTGGAAAAGTTTCCCACGCGTGGGCCCCAAGAGAGTTATCCAGCTGCCACCTGCAACTGTGTCTCAGGTGTGAACTCTATTGGTTTTCTGACCCGTGATGGTCCATCCAGGAACCGGTCTCAGCTCCACTTGAGTTCACACCATATTGAAAATACCCAGCTTGGCTCCGCTCAGTCTGGTGAGCGAGCCCATTTCAAAGAACCACTGGAGGATGAAGACCGCATGCGCAATGGCCAAGCGAGTGATTGGGGGAATGTTGGCACGTGACTTTCTAAGCGCTGGCTGCGAGCCGCTTTATGTATCATGGATTCCTTATTTCTGCGTTAACCTTAACTGTGAAGAAACTTGTGCTTCCCCATTTTTTTCTTTCCAGATAAGCAGATGGAGGCGAATAGGCTTGTCTTGCCAATCTACCCTCCAAACCATGATGCAGTTCTGCTCTTAAGAGCAGATACAAACTCAGCAATAAATAGGGTGTCTTTGTCAAACGCCTGCCTCAGGTAAGGCTTGGGGATTTATGCTGAAGAGGAGGAGAAAAAAAATATATATATATATATCGGAGAACATAAAGTTTGGTAGTATGGTAGGTAGGAATTGGGGGAAAGAAAAAACATAGAATATACTGTATGAAAAAATTTTAACTTTTAAAAATTAGGAACAAACATATATATATTCTCCCTGGAGAGTTCTTAGGAGTAGGCTAACTTAAGAGCTAACAAAATGATTCCCAGACTCAGGCTAGACCAGTTACATTCTACCCACCCAAAGCTAGACCAGTGACATCCCACCCACCCATCCACCCACCCATACCAAATTTCTTTTTCCATTGTGTTAGATTCATGAGCTGCTGGAAGGAAAAAGAGCGTTGTGGTGAATTAGGCCTGGGTATTACTCAGAGGTCTCAAATCCTTTTGTTTCATTGGAGAGACCGTTTCCCGAAAGCTGAGCACGGGTGGACCCCATTCTCCTGCACGTGTTTCCCCGGGAGACGAGGGTTTTTCCATCTGCATTATAGGACACGCTACTTCAGAGGCTCACGCTGTTCCTGAAAACTCAGCAGATGCTCTGTCCTCTGTGATCTTATAGAATGAAGACACACACCCTCAGCTCCAGGACACCTCAGGGCCCTACATTACGCTCTGCTAGAGCAGGGTCTGTAAACAGGGGAAACTACAGAGGAAGTTCTTCTGGTGTAGGATAACCATCTTTGATTTATGTCTCTCTCTCCTTTTTTAATTTCTTCGAGACAAGATCGCACACAGCCCCAGCTGACCATGAACTCTGTGTAGCCCAGGCTGGCCTCGAACTCTCTATGCAGCTCAGACTGGCTTTGAACTCCATACTTCAGGGTGGCTGTACTGGTTGGTTTTGTGTCAACTTGACACAAACTGGAGTTATCACAGAGAAAGGAGCTTCAGGTGAGGAAGTGCCTCCATGAGATCCAGCTGAGGGGCATTTTCTCAATTAGTGATCAAAGGGAGAGGGCCCCTTGTGGGTGGGGCCATCCCTGGGCTGGTAGTCTTGGGTTCTATAAGAGAGCAGGCTGAGCAAGCCAGGGGAAGCAAGTCAGTAAGCAACTTCCCTCCATGGCTTCTGCATCAGCTCCTGCTTCCTGACCTGCTTGAATTCCAGTCCTGACTTCCTTTGGTGATGAACAGCAATGTGGAAGTGTAAGCTGAATAATCCCTTTCCTCCCCAGCTTGCTTCTTGGTCATGTTTGTGCAGGAATAGAGACCCTGACTAAGACAGTGGCTTTAAACTAATGTTCCTCCTTCTTCCATGTCCCAAGAGCTGGGATTCCAGGCATAGACCACTGTGCCTGGTTTTGGGGTGGAGAAGATTGGAACCTAGGGCTTCATACATAGTATTAGACAAGTACTTCCAATAGAGCCCCACCCCCAGTCCACATTAGGACATCAATGAGGAGACAGCTGTCACTGTAGACTCTTGATACCTCTTTGTAGGTTTTGTTGTTGTTGTTTATTTGTTTTTGTTTTGTTTTGTTTTGCTTTGCCAACAAAACTCTAATTTCTTTCAAGGGAGCAATGGGAATAATGCTACTAATAAGTTGCTTTAATGTCAGCACACCTCACACTTCTTTTCTTGGCTAGTGTTAAAACAGCTCGAGCCACTGCAATCCAACCAGGAAAATAAAGGCAACATTCAGTTAACGGCTTTCTCCAGAGATTTTTGTCCCTGATTCAAGAGTTGTCAAGAAGAGAACTATTTCCCATGAGCCTTCTTCCTTCCCAATTTGCATTTTATCTTGTTAGGACTTGATGGTCACTGCGGCAGCAGCCACTTTATGACCATGAGGACAAGTGTAAGAAAGTATCCACATTCTTTGTGACTTTACCATAGAGGCCACTCCAAAGACCCTGAGCCTGTATCTGGCAGGATTCTTACCACATGAGAAAAATAATCTCCCACCGAGCCATTGGGATGCTTCTTCCTTGGATGCCTAAACATTTCCTTTTTTTTTTCTTTTTTTATTCAATATATTTTTTATCTACATTTCAAGTGATTTCCCCTTTCCTGGCTCCCCACTCCCTGAAAGTCCCATAAGCCCTCTCCCTGTTCCCCCATCCGTCCCTTCCCACTTCCCTGTTCTGGCATTGCCCTATACTGCTGTACTGAGCCTTTCCAGAACCAGGGGCCACTCCTCCATTCTTCTTGGACATCACTTGATATCTTGCAGAAGAACACATTTCCTGTGAGTCGTAATGACTAGATCCAACCCGACTGAGCCACTGCGGTGTAGCTTCTGCCTTCGCGCATGCTTGGTCCGGCCATGAAGAAGACCCTTTGGTTGACCACACTTGGCCTAACAGTAGCAGCCCAAAACCCGGGCATTCCAAAAAGAGAAGAATCTGGTTTCCTTTGCAGTGCTGAGGCAACTCAGAATTCATGGAAGCACCAGGAGGGGAGCTACCCAGAAGGAACCCATCAGAGCACAGAGGCGGCCTTCTGTGGGTAGGCGGGATAGGACGGGAACGATGGCCTCAGATTCCTGGGCACGGGTCGATGGTTGGGATGGAGCTCAGACAAGAGATGCAGCAAGGTCTAGAGCTAGAGAGAACACTTTCAGCAAATCGTAATGTTCCAGGAGAGAAATATGTAGTGCTTGCCTATGTTTGTCTAACCATCACCTCAGTAGCAAGCTAACAAGGCAGGGATTCTTACCACTGCTTTGCAGATGACACTGACAATTGGAGACTTGTTATGCTACTGGCTTGGTACAGATCTGGGGCTCACCTTATGAGGGTTCGTGGTACAAATGCCCATTTTCTCTACTCTTTGTTTCGTGAGCCTCCACAGGACTTCTAGAGTTTTCCCGTCATCCTGTTGGTGGGATCTGGAGGGACCTGGGGCTCCCAAGTCAATTCCTTGCACAAGTGCTTAGTGCTAACTACAGCAACAGGAAGAAAAGATGCTGACAGGAAGCACTGGGCTGTGACGGACACATGCTTAGCCTGTGCCCAGCAGTGCACTAATAGCTTCCCTTGAGTTCTCTGGTTCCGGCCTCACTACAGACCAAGGAAGTGGTTTGGAGAGATCAAGGGACTTACCCAAAGTCCCAGAACTTATGATCCAGGTGTTCAAGACTAGACCCATGTGTGAGGACTCTAGTGGGGTATTGCCTGAATTCAGATGATGACCTCCCTTCTGTCTCCATCTCTCTTGTGGTGCTGAGTCTTCCAAAAGATCTGTTGTTCTTTTCTGTCCCAAATTCTCCTGATGAGGCTCGTGGCCACACAAGCTTTCTTGCTCCCTAAGCATGGATTTCAGGTAGTTGAGAGTTCATGTAGGTCTCTCCTACCCACCCTCCTCCTCCTCCTCCCTCTGTGTTTTGTGCTGGGCTTGCCCAGTGAGATCTGAGTAGAGGAGGCAGAGTTTCCCCGGGGACAAGAGAAGGGGATGTTATTAACTCCGAGCTTTTCTAGGGAGTCTGTGTTAACTACTATGAGCCTCGGGTCAAGTGCCGGAGACTGTTACATCTGGCTCAGCTCACTGCTTGCAATTTGCTATAGGGAATTATTTCCTCCTCTCTTCCTCCATGGAAAAGCCATAGAATGGCGGCTTAGCAGAGGTTTGAGCGGTGAGGGTGGAGGGAGCATCGGGCATGGTTTGTGGTAATGACTGAAGGCACGGAGTATGCAGATCCACAAGATTCCAGACATAGCTCATTCCCTATATCTGCCTGTCCCATCTTCCTCCCATCTGGTAGCAGAAGACAATGTGTGAAGCCCAAAGCCCCCCTCCCCTAGTCTGTTTGCACCCATGTTGAAGCAGAAACTCTCAGCTACAAATTGGGAATGGGGGTTAGGAAAAAAAAATCAGCTTCCAAAATGAAAGTTAAAAGAGGCTGGGTGGGTGTGTTTCCGTGGGCCTGTAGCTCTGGTCTCCAGAGTTTGAGGCAGGAGGATAACCAGTCAAAGGCCTACTTGGACTCCAGAGACAGTTCAAGACCAGCCTGGACAACTTAGCAAGAACCAGCCTCAAAACCTCAAAAGTCCAAATTCCACATGTGCACACACATACACATACACACATACATATACACACACATACTACACACACACACTACACACGAACACATACAATAGATAGATACGTAAATAAATATTAATAGCAGGATTGGGATATAGTTTAGGGCTAGACTGCTTGCCTAGATCTTCAAAGGCCTGGTGTTTAACCACTCTGAAGCTACAACTACCCAAAATCGAAAAAGCCTGCTACTAGTCAGCAGTAAGGAAGATAGAAGTTGTGTGGCTAGAGAGACGGCTCAGCAGTTAAGAGCAGTGGTCCTCCTACAGAGGACATGGGTTTGACTCCCAGCACCCACATGACAGCCCACACCCACCATCTTGTTCCAGAGGACCCAGTGCCCTCTCTGGCCTCTGTAGGCCATCCACCCATGTGACATATCCACTCACAGGCATAAACTTGAAAAACAGCATGTGCTGTTTTTGACATACACGGTGGTATTCTTTTATTTTCCTTTCTACAAAGGCCATCCGCATCTTCCCTATGTCTGCTCTTGACCACAGTAGGGTGCTGCTACTGTGATAGCTCAGAGTTGCCCCAAAGAGTCAGTCAGGCTGGGATCCAAGGACACTTGATTCATATTTTTTCAAACACTGAAATTTTAATGTCATATACTTTCCTTGAATCCTGAAACACTGTTATGATATTTTCCTTATAACCATTAAAACATAAGGAAAAGTCATTCTTAGTTACAATGTACTAAATGGGAGATCAGGAGCTGCATAAAACACACGCCTGTATGTGATCCCTGCCTGTGACACTTCTGTATGGAGGAAGTGTTCCATGCCAACAAACCCAGGAAGCACTCACTTTTGTTTTTTTGTTTTTTTGAGACAGGGTTTCTCTGTGTAGCCCTGGCTGTCCTGGAACTCACTCTGTAGACCAGGCTGGCCTCGAACTCAGAAATCCGCCTGCCTCTGCCTCCCAGAATGCTGGGATTACAGGCGTGCGCCACCACTGCTCGGCTGGAAGCACTCACTTTTAACACTCCTCCAGTGTTTAAGAATATATGCATATGTATATGTGTATGTGTATGTGTACTTGTACATGTGCATGTGCATATGTGTATATATGCATATATATACACACACATAGATATATCCAGTTCTCTCTTTCTTTCTCTCTTTCATCTGCAGTATAAGTCATCTATAACTCCATCCAGTTCCAGAGAATTCAATATTCTCTTCTGGCCTCTACACGCATGTTTTATATACACACATGCAGGCAAACACTCACTGAGATAAAATAAGATTACAAAATCCTTTTTCTTTTTAATCAGCTCAGAGAAGTGGGAAAGAGCCGTTCCAGCCAGTGATTTCTGGGTAACAGTAGAACATGTAGATGGAACTTTGTATGATTCAGGCGGGCCCTCTTCAATAAGTCATCTTAAAACACGATATTTGGAGACACCAAAAGTCAGCTGTGGACATGAGGGGTTGCATGGACTTAATATTATATTCTTAAGTATGGATATGAAGTGTCTACCTATCGGGAGGTCTGTCCCCACAATCCCTGCCCACCTATCTTCCGCCCAATTCAGTATATGTAAGCCAAGTTACCAGCAGTTGCTGTTAAGGGAAACTGAGGCTCATCAGCATGAACAAATCTGCCGAATAATGGACCCTCGATAAACTAGTCAGTCAGAGCGGTAGATTTTGAAATCGAGATACCTTGTTCACTACAGATGGGAAGTATTCTGAGAAGGTAAGTTTACAAGAAGGAGCCTAAGAGATAAAAGAAAATGATGGCAATTAGGGAGAGATTCCTTGCCACACCAGCCCAAGGGATCTCAGTCTCCATGTGCAGAGGCTGGGTGTGCAGAGGCTGGGTGTGGTGAGGCTGGGTGTGGTGAGGCTGGGTGTGGCGGCTCCCACTTGTGATCTCAGCGCTGGGGGCCTGGGATGGGTACATTGCTGACCAGTTAACCTAGCCTCCTGGTTAGTTTTTTCATCAACTTGGCACAAGCTGGGGTTGGGTGGGGAGAGGAACCTCAATGGAGAAAACGCCTCCATCACGATGGCATAGATAGGTCTATAGGGAGTTGACTTGGGAGACGCCAGTCCACCGTGGGTGGCGTCACCCATGGCAAGCTGGTCCTGGGGTGTATAAGAAATCAGGATGATTGATCCATTAGGAACCCACCAATAAGCAGCATCCCTCCATGGCCTTTGCATGTTCCTGCCTCCAACTGCCTGCCTTGAATTCCTGCCCCGACTTCTTCAGTGATAGGCTTGTTTTGCCTGTCGATTTCAACATACCAATAGGAAGTAAGCTAACACACAGGTCAAGTGAGAGACCTTGCTTCAAAAACAAAGCAGACATCTCCTAGAGTATAACATCTGAGATTTGACCTTTGACCTCCATATGCATACACAGGCCAACACAAACATACCTGCAGAGACATGGGACAGAACAATGGCGGATACACAGGTGCATGTGGACAAGAGCATGCATGCACATGTATACACACACACACATGCACACACGCACATGCATATAATTGCACACACATGAATACAAACATATATGGATACCCATACACCCACACCCATAGAAACACTCTCACACACATACACAGGTACATGCATGGGAGGGAAGGAGAGAGAGTGAGCAAGCAAGAGAGAGAGAGACAGAGAGAGACAGAGAGAGAGACAGAGAGAGAGAGACAGAGAGACAGAGACAGAGAGAGAGACAGAGAGAGACAGAGAGACAGAGACAGAGACAGAGAGACAGAAACAGAGAGCGAGACAGAGAAAGAGACAGAGAGAGACAGAGATAGAGACAGAGGCAGAGAGACAGAGAGAGAGACAGAGACAGAGAGACAGAGAGAATCTATTTCCTGAACTTACACACACATACACACATGCACGCATACATGCATGTATGCACACATGCATATACACACGCATACACACACATGCATACACACAGGCATACACACACACACACACATATGCACAGGAGGGAGGGAGGGAGCAAGAGAAACACAGAGGGAGAAAGACAGAGAGAGAAAAAGACAGACAGAGAGAGAGAGAGAGAGAGAGGAGAGAGAGAGAGAGAGACTCTATGTCCTGAGCTCCTGCTCCGAGCCGGCCCCTCTATTGGGATTTAGCTCCGTTCACCCTCATGTCTTGTTCACATGAACATCAATTTCCTCCTTCCCCAGAAACAAATCGAGGCGTCTCCTGAACCGGTGTATACTCTTACTTCCCTTGCCTTCCCACTTAACATTTTCCATATGTGTCAGGCCAGCAGGACCTCGACCCCCTTGTTTCCCCGAGATATCTGATGCCTGGGGAATGTTCTTTAGTGTTCAAACCTCAGAGACTTGAAAAGTCCCTCGCCTCTCCCGCTGCACTTTCATAAGCAGGGGTGTTCTTGGGAATCTCATTTCCTTTGTGTGAACGTGTGTGTGTGTGTGTGTGTGTGTGTGTGTGTTTGTGCAGATACTTTATTATTATTATCATTATCATTATTATTAATATCAGCACACGTATGGAGCCAACAGCTCATCCGCAGGCCCCTGGAATAGCCCCGTCTCCACCACGAGGCGTAAGAGAGTTCTGCAGATGCAGCATTGACCCTCTCAAGCCAGAGAAGCTGAAGGTGAGGATTCCGACTACTGGAAAGTTGGTTTTGGCTAAAATAACCTTTGAGACAGTCAGTACCAGCAGACTGGGGAGGTGAGGCTCAGGGAGGTTGAGTAGCTGTCCGAATTTTGCAAAACTTATTAGAGGAATGTAGCCAAGTGTTCCAGACAGACCTAATTGCAGACCCTCCCCCAACTTGGTAAGGAAATTAAGACCTATTCTCAAATGTTTAGCCAGCATGGGTAGCTGTAGCCTTGGCCTTAAGAACTTGGCTTCCTGCTTCCAGTGACAAACAGACTGCAGTGGTGCTAGGGAACGTGTACACACTGGCATGCCTCACCCACCTCCAGCTACCTGTTTGTCATCTCTCAGCCATCTGTCCATCCATCATCTGCCATCTGCTGATCTATCTCCTATCATCTGTCTATCAGGTATCAATCTATTGTGTATCAGTTATCTATTAGCTACCATCTGCTTATCTATCATTTATACATCAACTATTTATCATCCATCATCAACCTAGCTATCATCTATTTTCTATCATCATCTATGTATCTTATCAGTCATCTATCTATCATCTATGTATATATCTATGTGTCTGTCTATCATCTCTATCATCTATGTATTTATCTATCACCTATTTATCATCTATCATCTATGTATATATCTATGTGTCTATCATCTATGTATCTATCAATCATCTCTATAATCTATGTATTTATCTATCACCTATCTATTATCTATTATCTATCTATCATCTATCATCCTTTTATCCACATATCTAGCAAGCTACCGTATGATCTGCCTTTGTACTTACATGTGCATGCATGTATACATGTGTGTGGTTATTACCATTCTCTCTCACATAGACTCAGATATCACACCTGGTTCTGTTTCTGAGCTCTAAGTGCCCCTTGCTCTGTCGTCATGGAGCCCTGGGTCTGGGGATTCTGTATCTATACTTATGCTTTACCAAGAACCTTTTATAAGCCTTTGAGGAGCAAGAAGGGGAGGTGATGTGGTTACAGCAGGCAAAGGGCTTCCTTCTTCCTGCCCAGGTCAGGGTTTCATGAGCATGGCCCAGCAACCTGACTCCAGTAAACTTGTTTCACCAAGTCAGACTTTTGTGGTATTTGTGCTTCAGTCAGTCTCAGCTCCCTATCTGGGGTAAGTAGGTGTGTGTGTGTGTGTGTGTGTGTCTGTCTGTCTGTCTCTCTGTGGTATGTCTGTCTCTGTCTTTGTGTCTGTCTGTCTGTCTGTCTGTCTGTCTGTCTCTCTCTCTCTCTCTGTGTGTGTGTGTGTGTGTGTGTGTGTGTGAGAGAGAGAGAGAGAGAGAGAGAGAGAGAGAGAGAGAGAGAGAGAGAGAGAGATGTTTCTCAGGAAAAGTCTGTCACACTTTGCCTGAAGAAGGACCAGAGTTCAATCCCTAGAATCTATGTTTAAAAAAGCAAGTCAGGGCTGAGCAGATAAGAGTGCTCTGGCTTCTCCTGCTGAGGAAACACACTCAGGTCTCACAAAGTGGCTCGCCACCATCTGCAACTCCAGTTCCTGGAGACTGAACACTATCCCCTGGCCTCCCCAGGCACCAGGCACATGTATAGTACACACACATGGATGCAGGCAAAACACCCATGCACATAAAAATAAAATGTAAAAGCTAGATGTGGCAGTGCTGGTCTGATCCTAGCCCTGGGGAGGACTTACTGGCAGCTCCAGGATAATGAGAGATCCTGTCTCGAAATAAAAAGGTGAATGATACCCAGGGTGACACCCAGGCTCATCCTATGGTTTCTGCACCCACATATACCCACACCCACGTGCATGCACATATACACACCCATGAACATGCAAACAACCAGTTACAAGTGCACACACAACACCACGATGCCAAAGCTCTTCTCTAGGGAAACTCTGAACAAAAGTGTTCACCTCCACATGCCCTGACCCCAGCATGATAAGCTTCCCAGCCACCCATCTGCCTTCTTCTGGCCGCTCAAAACACCTTGGAGCTGCATAAAATCACATGCTAAGGCCTGCTGGCATGGCCGATGCCTTCTGAGCTGTCTGGGGTAAGAAAAAAGTCAGAGCCAGCAGGAGTCTGCACCAGCTTCCTCTCTCAGAGCCCCCTTGCCCCCTGCCCGGCCAGGCCCTTGAGGACAGGATGTGGCAACCAGAGGAGCAGCCTTGATCAATTAAATAGTTCACCCTGAATTTGCAAACCATCATCTCTTAGTGGGTCCTCGTCACGCCTGTGATGCTGGACTAATTAGCCTGGCTGGTCTCCAGCTGGTGTGCAGACATCCTTCTAGGCAAGAGAAGGCAGGCTATGTACGGGAGAGGAGCGGATGGGTTGCTGCTGATGTCATTTTGTTAGTATTAACTGTCTTGTCACCTTGAAAACACCAGTCAACCCTTTGTGGAGAGAAACCTACTGTGTGTGAAGTCTGTCCCAAGAGCCCTAGTATCTCCTGTTAGCCAGCAAGGAAGGCGAGTCACTAACATAATCTTAGTTGAGGTGCTAGACATCAATTGTGACAGAATCTCATCACTGCATCCTGTGATGCTGGCAGTTATCTGGAAGTGAGAAGTCCTGGCTTCAGGAAGGGATGGATCCAGGACCCAGCTGCTGCCTTCCAGGCTACACCTCTCCCAAGCTGGCCCTGGTTGTTTCTTCAACATCATCTCTTCAAAGTCACTGTTTCCTGCCAGGACTCCCATTCTAACAGGACTCTTAGGGATGTTACTGACTCTCGGGGGACTCCTCTGAAGCTAAGCCCTAGGGCAACAAATGGGGCTCAGGGTATTTACTGTGCCAGACTGAGCCAGATTTCCCTGCCCACATGGAAAAGATTTTGGAAAGGAATTCAGAGCTCTGCTTTTAAGATGGATTCACAGATACTGGAAACTGGGGTGTGTCTCAGGTTCATCCCCAGGGTTATCAGGATACATTTGGAATCTCCTGGGAGACACACGTTTGGATGTGTCTGTGAAGGTGTTTCCAAAAAACGTTTAACTGAGGTGGGAAGACCCGCCCCAGATGCGGGTGACCTCATCTCACTGACTGGGATCCTGGGTTGAAAAAAGGAAGAAAGTGATCTAGGCACGGCATTCAGGTGTCTGATCTGGATACAATGTAACCAGCTGTCTCGAGTTTCTGTGGCCATGCCTTCCCCACCATGACGGGTGTCACACACTCTTACAGTCAAAGTGAACATTTCCTTCCTGAGGTTACTATTAGCAACTATTTTATCACAGCAATGAGAAAATTAATATATCATCCAGAATTATATTAAATTCAGGTTGACTCGGCTCCCAAACTGGCGCCTTAATCACAGCCCCCCAAGACCTCCTTATCCTACCCATGATGCACTTCTGCTCTGACACCCTTTCTTATCCATAGTTCTTGATCCTCTGCTTTGTAGAGAATGTTCACTGTCCTGCATCAGAGAGCACCACAGAGGAGGGTTTACGCCAGGAATCACTGCCTCTGCATGTGAAATATTGGCTGTTCCTTCTGCAAGGCCATGACCACATACCTAACCAGAAAACCATAAGGGTGGGAAGGTATCTCCGGGCTCACCGTTTCAGAGTCATTACAGTCCACTGATGGCAGGGGAGGCAGAATGGGCAAGCGGCTCCATTGGCAGCTGCAGGAGTATGAGGCAACCGCAGCTCATACTCTGGTTAACAGGAAGAGAGTGTGTGTGTATAAGGTTGAGAGTCCGTCCGTAATGACTATTCTGTCAATCATACACCACTGGATTCCTAAAACAGGACCACCAGCTAGGGGGAAAACTGTTTAGAAGGCGAGCCTGCTGGATACAGTACAGGCTCAAACTATATCAATCAAATACATGGTCATTTATATACTGTGAGTTTTTTTATTCATCTTATGGAGATGACAAAACACAAACACAGTGGCGATGGTAACCGCAGCGTTACTACACACTCTTGCTAGTGAGGAGTCATCTTGTGATAGGTACTCTGCTAAGGATGTCTACATTTTCTTTTATTTAGCAACTACTATAATGCCCATCTTAAAGTTAAAGAAACATGCATAGAAAGATGAATCATTTTGCCCAGGGTCACACAGCAGCAGAGGTGGGATTCCAACCCAGTTGGTTTGGCTCCAAAGCCCCTGTCACATTCAGGACATTGTTAGCACTGACATTGTTGCTCAAGATGAGGCTAAATATAGAATGGAAAATTTGCAACATAAGAATAAATCCTACAGTTGGTGCTGTGTGTGGAGATGCTGAGGTGAAATACCGGAAGAGGCAGGCATATTTAGATTGACAGGTCCCTAGAATGAGAAGTCAGAGTGTTTCAGGGTCCACATGGCCCGGGTGAAACAGCCCATCCAATAGTTACAGAATTCTTCTGAGATAGAATCCCACGCCACGACGAGAACTTCACTCCCGGTCATGGACCTGGCAGCCACTGAATGTCAAGTGTATGAAATTTTCTGTCATTGTGTCAAAACACCCGAGGAACATCTTGAGGGAAGGTTTATTTTCGTTCCGGTTTCAGAGTTTTTTGGCCATGTATCTCCATCACCCGTGCTCCGTGAGTCTGCGGTGAGAAAGCATTGAGACAGGAAAGGTATAGTTCAGTATCCTTGCTCGCCTCATAGCTGACAGGAAACAGAGAGAGACGGGAAAAGGCTGGATCCACACATCCTTCACGCATGCGCCTCCAAGGACCCACCCCCTTTAGCTTGGCCTCTTTTCCCCTAGCCTCACCAAGCTCACAGATGCAAATTTTGAACCCACCCATTTGTGAAACTGTTCCATAGGTTAGAGCCCTCATAGGCTAATAGAGCACTGCGTGCTTGGGTGATTCTCTCTGCGCGCTCATTGCCTGGAGTTGAAGGCAGAGGCTGGACTGATGGATGTGGACCCCTGAGCCCCAGTTTTATTTTTATATATATGTATATGTATATGTATATGTACATGTATATGTATATACATATATATTCATCTTTCCCTAAGCTCAGTCTGATGGGCATGTAGGATATCCCTGGTCCTTTCTAGTAGATTCTGTCTGGGAGACCCTGTTAAGTTTCTTTCATTCATACTCTCTGACTTGTGCATTTGGTTTGGTCTCAGAATGCCAAATCTGCCCAGAATGAGGTTACATGAAGGAAGGAAGGAAGGAAGGAAGGAAGGAAGGAAGGAAGGAAGGAAGGAAGGAAGGAAGGCAGGCAGGCTCTGGGGTCTCCCAGCAGCTACAGGACCGTCTATCATGAGTCTAGCGGCCTAGCCTGGACTTCTCCCCTTCAAGGTCAGCTAAACCTGGGTCAGAGATTTCCCTGTCAACAGCCCAATTGATCATTTTCTCAGGCCGCCTGAGTAACGGATTCCCAGTCTTGGACGGCTGCCGTGGAAGCCTGTCTCTTCTACCCAATGCCCCGGGGCCTTGTTAAACCTTTCCCTTCAGCCCTCGGAGTCAATGTCCAATCTCAGAAATGGCCCCATCTTGAGATCCATCCCGGTCAGCGGGCAATATTGAAATCCCTGGTGTCACCCAGCAGTCTCCTTGTCTGTCTTCAGGGTCGATGGTTAAAAATTCATGGTTCTCTTCAAAGGAGAAAAACTGCTTAAACGGCTTCCCCACTTGCAAGCGTGCCCCTTTTTGATTCAAAATCAAACGTTTGTCTAGACAGGCCAGAGCTTTTTGCTGACATATCTTGCCAGCTCTGAAGCCTTGAGGTTCACCCAGATCACGCCTCCTGCCTCCCTGCTTCTTCCCAGCCCTGGCTATGTATCCACACTACAGGGTTTCCTGAGACAGGCTCCAAGCAGCTCAGAGCTTAGCTCACTAGCAGGACGCCTTGGGCTCCACCACACCAGGCCAGCTTGCTTCAAAACCTGATACAGGACCCCCAAACGCTTCTCTTATTTCTCCATCTCCTTCTTTCTCCTTCTTGACTTCTCTTCTGTTCCAAGTTATTACACATCCCTTGAAGAGTTAGTGATCCAGTGAGGGCCAAGACAAAAACTAGGTCAACTCCCCGCAGGACAAGACAGGTAATCTCAGAACTCAGAAGGCTGAGGCAGGAGGATTTTCAAGAGTTCAAGCCTGGGCTACAAAGTGAATTCTAAGATGACTTGGGCTAAAGAGTGAAACCCTGTCTTAAAACAAACAAAAATTCAAAATGGAAGTGTATGTATGTGTGTGTGTGTGTATACAGTGTATATAGACAATATATATAGTATGTGTAAATGTATACTTATATGTATGTATTCAGACATAATACATATATATAACTACCTATCAGATACATGATATAAATATACATATAATATACATACACATATGCATATGCAGATGCATATACATATACACATACATATGCACATACATATATACACACACATATACACATTTATACCAATATAATAGAGATGTCTATAGTCACCTCTAAACTTTCCAGGTGAGCAATATAATTCATTTTCACTAGTCTCTGCGAGCCAGTTATTTGGCCAGCTTGTCTGTGTACGTGTGACTTGGAGCCTCCTATGACGATGCCAAGCGTTCTGGGCATGCTGGGGCCACGGTCTCATCTGATGGCCTGCCTGGGGCCGAGACTTCAGATTCCAAGATGGAGTCCTCCATGGCTGCACCGTAGTGTTGGTAGTCAGTCTCCCACAAGTAGAACCGGTCTGCACAGGCTGCTGGCTCTCCTGAGAGCAAGCATTCTGAGAGGAAGGAAGCAGACACTACAGTGAGTGCCAAGGTGGTTCTGGCCTCTCTCCAGGACTTCAGCCACATTGTGTTGGCAGATATGCTGGCCGAGATCATGGTTGTCAACTTAGTGGGGTTCAGAGTCTCCACGGAAGTAAACTTGTATCTGTCTGAAGGAGTTCCTAAATGGGGTTAACTGAGCAGAGATAGCACACCCTTTTATTCCAGAAGTGGGGTTCCAGATTGAGTAAGGAGAAAGTGAGCTAAACACTAGCTTTCATTTCTCCCCGCCTCCTTACTGTAGATACAATGTTGCCAGCTGCCTCCTGCCTGCCGCCATGCCTGCACAGTGGCATGGCTCAGACTGTGAGCCAGAACAGCCTCTTCCTCCCTTAAGCTCCCTTTGTCAGGTGTTCTGTCACAATGATGAAAGTGTAACTAATATAATCGCCCAGGTTAACTAAGATGTGATAAGAAATATGGCATTAAAGTGCCCATGGGGTTAGGAAGCAGGGAACACTAAGGCCATTCTGGGCCTGGCTGCCATTATAGAAACTTAATAAGGCATAACTTGATTTTTTTTTTTGGTTGTTTTTGTTGTTCTTGCTTTTCTAAGGCAAAGTCTCAGAGGATAGCACTGGATGGCCCAGAATATGTTTTACTAACCAAGCTAGCCTAAAACTTGCAATGGCCTTCTGAAGTTCTAGGATCATGGGTATGTGCCAGCATCCTAGCTAACTAGAAAGAAGGAAGAGAGAGAGAGAGAGAGAGAGAGAGAGAGAGAGAGAGAGAGAGAGAGAGAGAAGAAGAAGAAGAAGAAGAAGAAGAAGAAGAAGAAGAAGAAGAAGAAGAAGAAGAGGAGGAGGAGGAGAAAGAAAGAAAGAAAGAAAGAAAGAAAGAAAGAAAGAAAGAAAGAAAGAAAGAAAGAAAGAAAGAAAGAAAGGGGAGGAAGAAAGAGAAAAACAAAGAAAGGGGAGGAAGAAAGGAAGGAAAGATGGAAAGATGGAAGGAAGGAAAGAAGGAAGGAAATTGGAAAAGTCACTGTAGTACATTTACCAACTGGTCCCATGCAAGACTGGGCTCAGCTCTGCAGCTCTGCCTTGCTGGGAGTGTCATGGAAGTTCATTTGTAAACATGGCCTCCTCAGTGAAAGACAGACCTCTTATGGCAGATGAACAGGAAGGATTTCTAGTTAGATTGTATCTTGGACTTTGGCTAAGACCAGGTGTGTGGAGGTTGTAATTGTTTTGGGTCAGGAGTCAGGGTCTTTCCCTCCCTCCTGCTTCCTTCCCTCCCTCCTGCTTCTCTCTCTGCCTTCCCCTCTCTCTGTCCTTACTCCCTCCCTTTTATTCCTTCCAAGGTCGTAGCCCAGACTGGCCTTAAACACACACTCTCTGTCTGTCTGTCTCTGTTTCTGTCTCTGTCTCTCTGTCTCTCTGTCTCTGTTTCTCTGTCTCTGTCTCTGTCTCTCTGTCTCTCTGTCTCTCTGTCTGTCTGTCTGTCTGTCTCTCTGTCTCTGTTTCTCTGTCTCTGTCTCTGTCTCTCTGTCTCTCTGTCTCTCTGTCTGTCTGTCTGTCTCTCTCTCTCTCCCTCTCTCTCTCTCTCTCTCTCTCCCCATAAATGATCATCATGGATGTGTTTCTGATTCTTCCCCTGAGCTCTGCAGACATGCACGGCCATATCTAGTTTCCATGATGCTGAGATGGGACCCTGGGAACCCTGGCTTCAGGTGTGCTGGCCAAGCACTGAGTTCATTCATTCTCCAAAGGTCACTGCTCACCCTTGACTAGTGCCGGGACTCAGGACACGTGACCACGATTGTCCCAGGTCCCACAAACTGTGTGATACGTCCTCGCCCTCCCTTTCTCTGCTCTCTGTCTTAGAGAATTACCTCTCAGGCCAGTGCCAGCATGAGCGTTCTCAGGACACGTGGAGCAGGAGCGAGCAGGAGGCTCTTTTCTTCTCCCGTTCTCTCAGGAGACACTCTCAGAAGAGACTCATGTCATTATGTCCAGACTCCTACACAAGACCAGTGGAGGTTCTGCCTCCCAGTATGGGACTTGTTAGTACCGAGACCTGTGACATCATGTAGGCAACAATAAGCACAGTGAGACCTATAGTATAGGCCTGTTGCCAAGGCAACAACCACCATATACCCAGAGTTCAACGGGCCTACCTTTACCTGTAATTACGTCATCAACTGTATATATTGGGGTAGCATCTCTCTCTTTTTCTCTTTCTCTTTCTTTTCCTTCCTTCTTCCCGCCCGCTGCCCCTTTGCCCCATCCTAAATAAAGCCCTACGTGGAACTGTTTGGTCTGGTGTGGTCCGTCATTGCGGCTCCCATCTCTGCCTTGCCTCCGCGACCTGCGAGGGGGGAAAAGCGACAGGACTGACTGCTGTCTCTGGCTGGGACTCTCCTTTCTCTTCTCTGGTCTTAGGGTGGCATGACCTACTTCCTGGCTTTCGTCCCCATTGCCCATGTCACCTTGCGTTTCTCTATCCCATGGGCAACAGAGTCCCTGTATTAGTCTCCAGTTTCAAACCGCTGCGGTGGTTTTGTTACCAGCTTTGATTCCTGACTGATAAGGAGGGTGGATTCCATTGGGGCTCATGGAAGTTCTACAGTGAGTGAACCTGACCTGGTATCCTCCCTTGAGGATGTCGCTGTGACAGAGGGTCAGACATACGAGGCTACTTGCTCCAGGAAGGATCAGTTCAGTGTGAGCCACACCATGGTCTCCGGGATCAGAAAATACCAGCTTGTGTCAGGAGCTCTGGGCAACACAACAGTCCCACTTGGTAGAAGTTTCTGGAATACTGAGCCATGCCCTGCTGAGGCACCAGTCTGGCTGTGTTCAGCTCCAGAGAATTCGGGCATCTGCCACTTCGACTCTGCCTACCCTAACACGCTCTTCCCAGCTGGGGCTCATCTGGGTGTGGACCGATCTTTCAGGATTTGAAATGATCCACCAAGACAGGAAGAGTGCCTGGAACAGCTGGGAAAGGAGACCTAAGACCCAAGTATTAGGAAAAGGAACATTTTATGAGCAGAGGCGGAAACAGACTCCACAGGCTGATGTTAGAACCAGGGAGGCCAGAGGTCAGAGGTTGAGAGGCTGATGGGGGCAGGATACTGGTGCAGAAACAATGGAGGACTCATCACAAAAGCGGATAACAGCAACCCAGGCCTTAGGTAGGTGTCAGCTCCCGCTGGGGCCTTGAGAGTCAGATAAATATAATCTACAAGGACCGAAAACAGAAGAGCAAAGCCTGGCAGCTGGCTTCCAGTCGGGCCACATTCCTTCTTTAAATGTCCCATCTTTGTCCATTAGAGACCTTCAGTCTCCACAGGGTAAACAAACCAAGGTCTATAAAAGGCTTCATCAGGCTCCTACCCCCTTTGAGTCCAGCCCTCCCCCTGCCAAAAAAAAAGGTGTTGTATAAATAAAAAATACTGTCATTCTGATCTGTTGGACAAATGTGTGATAAAGATCAGAGCTGGAGGCCAAGGCCCTTCTCGGCCACCACAGCAGGGGGGCTAGGCACCGCTCTGCTCTTAACAGCTAAGGCGAGCCATGTTGCAGAGCCTCTGGGATGGGCTAAGAAATGAAGGAAGTTCCCCATTTCCTGGCAGCAAGGGTGGGCGAGCCTGGCTGTGGTTCTGACTTTGATGTGAAGATATGACTGGCAGCCGATCTCCGAGGAGGGACACAATGTAACGAACAGACACTGGCTTTTCCATGCAAAGCACAATCACTGGAGGAGCCTTGTGATGGGAAACAAAGGTGTTCTGACTGGTGGGACCCAGAGAGGGAAGCTTGATGGAATTCAGAAACGTAGCAAGTGGAAATTAAGGCAGAGGATGACTTGAGCACAAGTGGTGTGTCTGGGGTATTCAGTTCTGAGATGTTTGGGTATGTACCAGTCTGTCCATATGGAGATGGGTATAAAAGTCCCATCGTACAGAAATGGTCTGAATGATAGAACTTAGATACCACCCAACAGCAGCTAGGTGAACGACAGGCATTGTATTCCCAGATTGGAATACTACACAGCCCTGAAAAGTGAACTGCTATAATGCACAGTGGCCAAGATTCATCCCACAGAGAGGTCGAAACATGAAGCTGGACAAATCTATTCAGTTAAAGCTTAAAACACTCAGTAGCTGCTGAACAGTCAGTGAGGGGACCCCTCTCTCCAGGCAAAGAGGGAAAATAATTCTGGTTTTCCTAGAAATCTCATGTCTCTTCCCTTTCAGTTTTTAACTGGTAAGGGAAGGTGTTGGGTTTGGTGCCTCATCACATACCACTGCTGGACCCCTAGGCAATGCTTTCACGAATGGTCATGTGACTCAAAGGTGGTCCAAGCACTAACTGCTACCCCTCATTCCAAGATTCACACACAATGGAATCAAGACTCCTGGAACTCACAAGGGAGAACTTAAATGGAAATTAAACAGGAGACAGAGGAGCCACTGGGAGCTGTGAGGACACCGTGAGAGGAGGTATATCACAACCAACCACGGAGCGGGGCCAGTTTTAGCCAGCCCGAGCTGATTTCCTGTGTCTGCCTGTTTCATCATCCACACCAGCAGAACCACACTCCTGGTAGGTATCTCTGTCAGGGTATGAGCTACTATGACCCCTACCCTAACTGGGCTCCAGAAACCTTCCATTTTCTGGTACTATTCCCAGCCACACATGTAGCAAACAGTACAGAGAACAGATTCTGGGTACTGGAATAACCCAGTGGATTTTAATCCCCCACTGCGCCCTCTATAGGTAGGGAAGGGAATGACGTGGGGTACTGTGGAGAAACATGAGACATTACTATTTCTTTTGGCTGGAGGGGCTCCGAAACCATCACTCCATACCTTCGACATTGCCTCTGCCGCCCTTTACCCTCCTAGATCTAAACTTCTTGCATAGAGTGGGCGTATCCCTCTGCAGGATAAGTCTCGCTGTTAATATCCCTCAAGGACGTCTGTGTCGGTTTCTGGACTGAATGGAACTTCTGGTCTTTTAGTGTTGTTGATTTTGGGTCGGAGTCTTACTCTTTAACCCAGGCTGGCCTGGAATTCACCGCTTAGTTCTGGATAGCTTCAAATCCACAGCAACCCTTCTATGTCAGACTCCCTAGCGCTAGCCTCGCGTGGGTGAGGATCAGCACCCGGCTTCAATCTTGTATGTAATAGTACAATCCTAGAGCGAGTATTCGGTCCACACTAAACCCTGTGCTGAGAGCATCACTTGAATCCTGTACAGCCCTCTATGTTGCCTATGGGGACACTGGCCCCGGGTTGGCAGCACACCTTGTACAAGTGAGCTCCCCCCTGGAGGGGACCCAAGCTTAGCTTTTCCATGAGATCCTGCTTTCCAAATTGGCAGAGTCACATCTCCAAAAGTGTTTACTTTGTCCGGGCTCCGACTCCTGGAAGGAAGGCTTGCTTTCATTTGGCAGGTGTAGAAACTGGGGTTGCCCGAGGCGCAGAGAGCCCCAGAGCCATCACTTCACCACAGTGCCCTGATGTCAGTCATGCAGATTGACACAGTTACAAGACTTCGGGGTCACAGCCTTTGTCCCAAAAAGCCAGGTGTGGCCACCCCTCCTTACTACGGCAGAGGAAGCAATCAATTTAATAGTGAAAAGCAGCAAATGGAGATTGACCCAATTGGGGCCATTTTGAGAGGAAAGTCAGTCGCAGGGATCAGCGATGCCCCGCCCATACCCCACCACACAAGTTCATCCTCTGGATCCTGACCAAAGGGTTATGGTTTAAATAGAAAGCACAGAACCTCAAGGTGTGGTACCCCATTCACCACGCCCAGCTTCTAGTCCCTAAAGCAAGGGCATCTAACAAGCTGTTGATTTTTTTTTTCAGGAGACACGCCACAGTCAGACCATTTCTTCTCCTATCAGAACATTCCAGGAGGAATCTTATAATTTCTTGGGGGCACATTTTTCATTTAATTATCTGATAGCCCCGAGGGGCCCACGTGCCTCTTTAGAATCTACAGGCAGCAGGAAAGCCTGCAGGAGGTCTTCACTGGGTGGTGGATTTGAACTTGAGAGGTGGGGCTGGTACCCTGGCTGTGGACATTTTGCTGACAAGGAAGGGGAGTTTGCCACGGAATGAAGCCCTCTTTCCCAAGCTCGGGTCAGGGAGGGAGGAGATGGGATTCGTACCCAAGGAGGCTGGGCGCTGCCGCTCAGTTTGTAAAGCCCCAGGCTTAGGGTGAGCTAGCCCGCATACCCACCCCATTGTTCCGCGCTTGGCAGCGAGCTCCGATGCAGGTAAATAGAAAAGATGCCGTCATTGTTTGTCCCTGCTCCTAATGACTTTAAGCTTTGTGTCTTCGGAGCCAGACCTCACCCCCGGGAAGCCGGCCCGTGGCCTGAGAGGCACCAGCCGCCTCCGAAACAATGGTCTTTGTTCTTCATACTTTCCCTATCAAAGCCTCACAGCAGGGATGGCCCTCCGAGGCGCTGGGCGCCGGGATAATTCCTGTCCCAGCGCGGGGAGGGGAAGCCGGGAAAGGAGCGGCCAGGTGCAACTTTGACCCAGTTAGATTAGCTGGGGTTACAGACCTGCTTGTTCAGAAGGGGGCCTGTGGGTAAAGGGCCTGGTTACTCATCTCGTCCATGTTTTCTTTCAGGGAATTGAAAGTCTTGGAGTGGCATGGGTGAGCGGAGAGGTATCTATAGCAATGTCAATGAAAATAATAGTAATAGTAACAATAATAATAATAATAAAATTTCTATTATCTCTCTGATGGCTTCTCTTCTAAGTGTTACACACACTGCTGTTTTGATCCCTGTTTTTTTTTTTTCCTCAATGAGGAGAATAAGGGTCGAGGAAGACCAAGTAATCTGTCATGGCCACAAAAGTGGGGTTTTGAAGCCACGATCTAAGACTATGTAACCTCTGCTTCTCCGTGTGCTCAGGAGAGAGTCTTGGGAGCAAGGCACAGCATGAACAGAAGACAGAGTGGGTGAATTTGAGGCAACCGCATCTGAGCTCTGATGTTTAGCCAGGCCATGTGTCCTTGGGAGGTTCTCGTAGACTCTGTGGGCCTCGTTTTGCTTATCTGTGAAACGGGGTGAGGTTTGTTAGTACTTGGGTGTAGTTGGCTCGATGCAGGAAATAGAAAACAACCCCCCCTCCAAACACTGAGAATTTAAATCATACAGTGGAAGGGAAGGTGATGAAAAAAACAGGGCCCCATTCAGCACCCAGAACCTATCAGGAGTCAGCAGTTCACATGCAGCCTTAGAAGATGAGATTTCTGAACCTCAGGGCAGGGAGAGGCTTAGACTTTCAGGGATGTCACTTTCTGGGGTCTCCTGCCTGAGGGAGTCCCTCTCTCTTGCTATGGGAAAGTCTTTGCTAGAGCCAGGCATTCAGGAAACACACTGTTTCAGGGGCAAAGCCCCTGGGCATCACAGAGCGTGACCAGGGCCTTCCAGGGTCCTTATGAAAGGTGTGGTCAGTGGGCCACTCTGGTCCACTGGAGGTACATGCAAAGCCATTTTCTGTGTTGAAAAATCTACTCCGTTCCAGGGACAGGAGAGGACCCTGGTGCATCATCGGTGGGTATACAATGGTAACATTTCTTCACCGGAGTTAAAAGATTGTTCTGATGAGAGAGGTAGGCTCTGGAAGCTTCGACTGTCTTCTGACCCCCGGGAGTCAGTCTTTCCAGCCCGGTTTCCTTATCTGAGGTGACCACGGTGTCCCCACACCCTGTAAGGGTTTCATGAGTTAAATACAGGGAATCCTTGGAAGGCTCCCCAACCCTCTGCAGCCTGTGTGCAGTAGAAATGATTGCCTTTGAGATGGGTTCTCAGATGGATGAGCTAAGTACAGAGGGTGACATGTAGCTATCTCGGGAGCAGCTATTGATTGGGAAGCAGAGACAGGAAGCCTGTTCCTGTCAAGTGGATTGAGAAGGCCTCTCTCCTGCTCTGATGATTGTGGTACCACCTGGAGGGGGATTAGGGAAGCTTTGAGACTGAGAAGCTGCAGAGGATGAGCTGAGAGGATGCTGAGGCAGAAACAGCTTGAGAGGCTCAGGGCTCAAGAGAAACACCAGGCCTGGGCACACAGGTAGAGGCTGGGGTTAGGAGAGGGCTGAGTGGCAGGGGCCTTGGAGCTAAAGTTCCTCACAAAAATCCCCAAGAAAGAGATGGTTGTGAGAAAGAGATACACCCAGGAATTAATCTTTCTTTCTTTCTTTCTTTCTTTCTTTCTTTCTTTCTTTCTTTCTTTCTTTCTTTCTTTCTTTCTTTCTTTCTTTTTCTTTCTTATGTGAGTTTCTGCAAAAAGCACAATGCAAGAAGAAATTAAGTATTAACTATGGAAGGGTTTTGTTGGGGACAGGTGTCCAAGCACTGGAGAATTAGGGAAGAGTCTGGAGGAAGCCACAAAGCTGTGGTGCTGGCATGCTGGCCCCCTTCTTAGGAAAAGAGAAGGGGGGCGGGGCTCAGGCTGTTATGAAAGGCAAGGAACCCTCAGCTGAGCCATAGGGAGGTCCTCGATCTGTCCAAGGAATGGTGTGGTTTTTTCAGAAAATTCCCTGCCTGGGTAACCTGCCATCTGGAGTTAGGCTTCTGTAAAGGAACAACCTGTAGCACTTGGCAAGATATCTTAGAGCATGACTCTCTTCAGTCACTGCACCAAATACCACCTACAGAATATCAATCCGCCCTGGCCCTGACAGACGGGCATCATATCATCTTCACCTCACAGATTCAAAGCTGAGGCCCAGAGGACGCAGAGCCTTGCTCCCTGCTCAAGGCTACACAGCCAGGAAATGTCAGAGCTGGGATTTGAACCTGTGTACCTAGCTCTCACAACGCACACACTCTACATGACTACAGACCTGGCCACAGGTATGACAAAGATATGGGGAGCCCAGTACCTCTCCTCTTGCCCCCCCCCTTCCTGGGGTCCTCCCTATCTGCAGGTGTGAATGCAAGGTGCACTTTTTTTTTTTTTTGTAGTTTTTATCCATGCTGTTTGGAGGAGACTGGCCAGGAAAGTGGGCAAGAGGCTATGGAAGGTTCTAGTGGCAGAGCCCCACCCAGGGGCTGTGTGGGTAACCCCAGATGGAACTCACGGGAGGTTACACAGAGATAAGAGCCTGCTGCCAGTGAGTCAGGAGCTGCCTGGCTCCGGCTCTGTCCCTGCGGGGCCACTCTACTGACACCCTGCAAATCCCCTGCCTCCCAGGAGGAAGTCAGGCCTGTAGCCTTGCTTCCTGTTATTATACCGTTTTTTACAGCCTGGAATTGATTTAAGTGTTACGCTCCTGCTAAGAATACGCCCTGACAGTTGAAAGGAACCCTTATGATTGTCTTAATTTGTGAAGAATTAGTTGTCGCTAGGTTTTTTTTTCCCTTTCCCCTCTCCCCTTTCTTCTCCGCAGGGTCAGGCTGGAGCCTGGTCATTGTTGTTAAATTTAGATCTGAAACTATATTGGGCCTGGGCCTGTGTCACCAAGCTTTCACTACCTAAAACAGGAAGGAAGGCTCCAGCTGGGGACTTTCAGGGAGCCAAGGAACTTTCTGAAGGCCTCCAGGCAGCGAGGCTGGGTAAAAGGCACAGATTCTGGTAGGGAGGAAGAGATCCAAGGAGGGTTGTTTGTCTTAAATTTAAAAAAGAAAGAAAATACCCTCCCTCTCCATGCCTTCTAATATACCTGGCCCTGGATCTGCAGCTGCATGCCCAAGTTCAAATCTAAACTCGGCCACTTTCTAGCTATGTGGCTTTGAGCAGGCCATGAGATTCAGCTTCCTTGGGGCCTCAGTTTCCCCTCTGTAGTGTGAAGATGGTATTGCCTGTCTCTCATGGCTGGGGACGGACTGGGATAGCGCAGGTGACATTTGGCATGGTGCTTGAGTTGATGTGGATACGTTTGAAGGCAAGCTGGCAACTTTGAAATCTGAACTGCCCC
Organism: Apodemus sylvaticus; assembly: GCF_947179515.1. NCBI lineage: Eukaryota > Metazoa > Chordata > Mammalia > Rodentia > Muridae > Apodemus > Apodemus sylvaticus. The sequence continues at coordinate 50,055,114 of NC_067493.1, read as the reverse complement.
GTCCCTCAAATCCAGAACATTCTGAGGGCTGACCAGATGCCACAAGCAGATTGGTATTCCAAACCGAGAGGAGACAGACCCAAGCAGGTTGATTCAAAATATTACATAAAATTACCTCTAGTCTAGGTACAATTCATGTTTAGTCTTGAGTCCTGTCCCCAGGATAACTCATGGCATCGGCACAAATATTTCCAAATCTGAAATTGGGACACTTCTGGCCCCAAGCATTATGTTTGCAGGGTATAGAACCCTAAACTAGATCCAGATTCCATAATTGGTAGCATTTAAACTTAGATAATATCAAGGAAAGATTCAGAGATAAACACACACACACAGACACACACACACACACATACACACATACACACACACACACTAGTTTCCATGACCAGCTGACTGCATTCACTAGCTCTTTAATAAATGGGTCTCACTATTAAATAGCAAAGGTAATGGCCAATGGCGACTGAGTAGCCTGCCCGGCACTCAGCTAAATCCTTTATATGTGAAATAATATTACAGCGACTGTTTAAAAAAAAAAAGTCTGGGGTTGGGGTAAAGGGTGACTCACAATCCTCATCACAGGGCTTTGGAGATGATACTAAAGAGATTTTATCCTCAAGGTAATTAGAGCCATTGCCAATTTTAGGTCCACACTGATCACGTGATCTGACACAAGAGATCCAGCGTCAATGCTTCCTGCGAGGTCCTAGCCAACTTCTGTCTCTTGGCTCCACATTTACTACTCAGGGACAGTCACAATTATGAGCTTATTGTAGAGACAAGGTAGGGAGGGTTTTGAGGATGAATGTGGAACTGTTAGCCTCAGAGGTGACAGTTCCCTGGTGATGTCATCTTACAGGTGTTGGCATGGCCTGGGTGGAGCAGGAGGCTGAGCAGGTGAGGAGGGGGAGAGCAAGGATGTGTGAATTTTGTTTCCCAAGCTCACCTCTCCCAGCCGTACCCTGCCCTCAAAACTCCCCACTCACACAGCGTGAGCTTGGATGTAGAGAGCTGGTTTTTCAGAAATTGAAACCTGGCCCGGTGAAATCTGCCTTCCCTGTGTGCTAGTTAGTAACATGACTGGGGTGCGGGTGGTGGTGGCATCTGGCAGACCTGCTGGGCCAGGGACACCAAGTAGGCCCTTTGATCTGTATCCCCAAGTAGTCCTGTACCCTGGGTAGACCCTCTAAATTTTACCCTCAATAGGCCCTCTGACCTGTAACCCCAGGACCAGTCTATGAATTCCTCGAGGCCTCTTTGACTGTCTGTATACTGTAGTACCCACACCAGTAGCATGGGACTTGGTGTCTTGTTACTGTCCGGTCCCCAATACTATCACTGTCTGGTCCCCAGTTCTATCAAAGCAACACTGGTATAGAGCAGGTGCTTATTGTATGTGTTCTGCATGGAGAGAGGGTTCCCAACCCATGTGTCCTCCAACCTCTGTATGAAGACCTTGTTATAGATACATATCTACACATCCCAACACACACACACACACAGAGAGAGAGATAGAGAGATAGAGAGAGAGAGAGAGAGAGAGAGAGAGAGAGAGAGAGAGAGAGAGAGAGAGAGAGAGAGAGAGAGAGAGAGAGAGAGAGAGAGAGAGAGAGAGAGAGAGAATTTTTAGGAGGGAATTGAATTGGTATGGGGAGTTCATTTCATCTACAGAAATTGGTATATGAAATTAGATAAACCAAAGGGATGAATCTACCCTGTATCCCCATCTTTGTGACCTCCCATGGGATCTCCCATTGGTCCTTCCCTCCCTGTACACTCTCCTCTCCTGCTTCTTCCACCTTCAAGTACTTGGATTCTGAAGCAATCCCCGCCCCCCCCCCCCCCACTATGGAAACCTCAAACCCTGCACAACTTTCTCAGAGCCCCGGAGCTGACCCCTCCACCCTGCAAGGGTTTGAAACAGTCAATACTCAGTTTTCACAAACCAGCCTCAGACTTCCATCTCAGCTTCAGGTCCCAGGGGATGCCCGGCTTGTCCTTCTGGTCTACCTGTCTAACACTCCTTTGACGGATGCTGGGAGTCTGAGTCTCCAGGCTGGGAACAATTGATCCTTTTCTTTCCTGTGGTGATCGCTTCAATCGCAGAGTTGCCCTGGGCATCCCTCCTTCCTTGCCCAGCTGAGGCTGACTTGCTCTGTTAAAGTCAGTCACTCCAATTGATCTAGCAGGTGTTTGTGGATGTGGCAGTCAGATCCCAGGTCCTCACAGAGACAGAGACCATTATGATCCATCTCGATGCCTACAGCATTCATTCCGAGCCCTGCTGAGGTGAAGACATCCAGTGTTCCTTCTAAAACTGCACCTTGTCCCGAAGGAGAAAGTCTGGGTGAGGAGACTGCCTTGGGTGTCTCTTCCTGTACTCAAAGCTTGTGTAAATTACTTATATTTACTGTATCTCAGTATCTTCCTCAGTGGAAGGGGTAAAGAGACACACATATGTGCAGATACCCTCGTGTGCATGTGTGCATGCATGCACACACACATACACATGCACACATATATGCACACACCTTTATGTGCAAATGCTCTCACATATGTGAAAAAGAAAAACTCTGCCAAGAGATTGTACTTATGAAATTTGACCCCTTGCTAGCAAACTTTAAAAATGCTTGGACTGAAGATGTACTGAGCAGAGCAGGGAAAGAAACACAATTCAGGGATTGTGTGTCCAACAACCAGCTGGGCAGTAGGATGCACATCCTCTAACTTGGTTCCCTCCACATTACCAAGGCCACAATCGCGGGACCTTCAGAACTTGTTGTTGTGGGGCGGGTGTTGGATTATCTCAGATATGGACCATACTTGCAACAATTCCTGGCCCATATGTAATAGCTATCGTCATGGCCTTTATTAAGTTTCTAGAAGACAGAGTGAAGCTTCTGAGGTTTGTGAAAAGGGGGGTGGTGGTGATGGAGGAAAGAATATGGTACATGTTAGACATTTTTATTCTTGATAACCCTCTGCGCATCAAGGGTTGGATTTAGAAAAGTGCATCCCAGTCAATTGTGGGAGATGATGGCTAAGAATGGGCTCTGTTTGCAGGTCAATGTGCTGTTAAGTTCTGAGAGGAGACAAGAAGCTAATGCTTGAGACAGATGGAGAGCCGATTGACAGAAAGTCCTTTGGCTCATTACGACTGACTCAGGCACCAGAGCAGAGGGAAATGTATTCTCGAATCTGGACCTCTCCATTGGTGATAATAAATGATACAAGTAATTAAGGAGAAGTTGAACACTGCTCTTAGCTCATCCTCAGCAGATAGACTCTTTCCATTGGTCAATATTTACCTCCCAGAGTGAGTGATGGGAGTCAATACCTACTTCCTGTTGTTAGCCCATCTATTTTTCTGTACACTACACGTAAGCGGCCTATACACTCGGGCACTGGTGCACTAATAGCTATATCAATAGAAAATCAACAGTAATCATTTATTTTTAATGGTCATCACTGTGAAACACCAAACAGAGCAATATCGTCCAAGACGGAGAGGAACACTTAGCGTGACAGATGTCTGTGGGTAATTGATTCAGGTTAACAACTTCCCGTCTTAATGGTGCTAATTGCGTTAATCAACGGACTTGATTTCATCAGAGGCTTTCAAAAGCACCTTCTTGGGTTGATGACTTAGCTCTTCCCAGGTCCAGGTTAAACACCCAGGCTGTGTTCATAACCACCAGCAGGACTGGTTCAGTGGTGGCTTGCAGCCCAGCCAATCCACCCACCAGTCAGTTCTTGTTTCCACTGGAGTTCAGGGGTCTGGTTAAACCCCTTGGTCAAGCACAGACCTGGCAGTGGTGGTGCAAGTGTTTGGAGATGTCCAGAACTGTTCTCCCTGTCACTCGGACCCCCCCATTCAGCTTCCCTTTCTGGTACTCATGACACTTGACTTTGTATTGTAATGCTGGTCAAAGGCCCTGTGTCAGGCTGATGAGTGCATCCTTGGAAATGAATGCCTTGAGCAGAAAGACCTAGAAATAAGGGGAAATCGGGTTTAGAATGAATTAAGTGACCTGCGAGCCTTTCAACCTAGTCAACACCTATTCACTGTCCCAGGCAGTTTCTGGCTCTGGAGCGCCCCCTCAGTCCCCAGCCTCACCCTGGGCTCTCTCATATCCCACCAGTGGAGTCTTCTTTGATTTCAGTAGCTTGTACCACAGTTCTGCCTGGTTTCATGTCTTTACCACGCATGCCAGTTCCACTCGACCGGTGACGGGTGCGCAGAGTACTGTGCGAGCACTCAGACTAAGTAGTGGGAAGAGGACTAACATTGACCAGCAGCATCTGCACCTGGTCAGAACGACCTTACGATGTGGTTAGGGCTTTAGACCTGACAGGGTCTTAGAGACCTAGAACACAGGCCCTAAGGGGTTAGGCTCAGAGGCCACACCTCTTCTGTTTCTTTGCTGTGGGGTCGTGGACACTGAACTAACTCTCTGTGCCTCGGTTTCCTCTGCTGCATAGTACATGTTTTGAGAATGCAGTAAGTGAATAATAGGTCAAGAGTTAAAGCTGTGTGGGGCTAAATGATGAGCTAGCTCTCTGTCAGTCTTAACTTCTGGGTCATTATTCTGTTGGGGTACAGATACAGTGAACCCCAGCAATGCTTGAATGCTGAAGTAAGTGGGTCACACTTGTGGATACACATCAGATTAAAGGCAGTGGTCAGTGGGCATGGCCATTATGTTCTCTGCCTATTGTCTGGAGTTATCTTTCTTCCAGACACTGTGTGCATGTTGAGACCAGTTCTCCTGTCTCAGGTTTTTGCATCAGATAAAAAAGTTTGCCTGATCAAACTTTCTCCCTCTTCCTCTCGCTGCTTCCCACCATTGTGATTATTCCAGTGTATCTCTGTCTTGCTTATTTTTAACTGTGTATGTGTGTGAGGATACATGATGTATGTGTGCATGTATTGTGCATGTGTGAGTGCGTGTATGTGTGGTACACATATGTGTATACATGTGTGTGCATGTGAGTGTGTGTGGATGTATGTGTGAATGTGTGAGTATGTGTATGTGTACCTGTGTGTGGTGCACATATATGTATGTGTGTATGTGTGTGCCTGTGTGTATTTAGGATATGTGTGTGTATGTATGTGTGCATATGCATGGTGTCCATATATGTATCTATGTGCCTGTGTATGTGTGCTGTGTGTGGTGCACATATGTGTATGTGTATGCCTATATGAATGTAGGATATGTATGCATATGTGTAGTACAGATATGTGTGTGTATATGTGCATATTCATGATGCACATATATGTATCTATGTGCCTATGTATGTGTGCTGTGTGTGGTGCACATATATGTATGTTGTGTGTCTATGTGAATGTAGGATATGTGTGTATATATGTGTGGTACAGATATGTGTGTGTATGCGTACATATGCATGGCGCACATATATGTACATGCCTGTATATGTGTGCTATGTGTGGTACACATATATGTGTGTATATATGCACACGTGTGCATGACTCAGAGCTCATGTGATGTGGAAGCCAGAAGACAACTAACAGGAGTCAATTTTCTCCTTCCACATGGAACCTGGACTGAACTAGGTCATCAAGGACAGTGGCTGGCACATTCTCCTGTGGAACTGTCTCTCTGGTCCAAAGCCAGTGTTTCCAGTTAATGCTTGCTGTGTGGACTTGCTTAACTAGGTCCCCTGAGCACACCCATTTCTAGCCTGCCCTTGCCCCTTCGCCAATGTGAGCTGTACGCACTGCTTTAGGCTCACTTGTCTTTTCTAGGACCAAACAGAGAGTGACTTTTAAAACTCACTCCCTGAAAGCTCAATTGCCTAAGGATGTTTTGGTGTGTGTGTGTGTGTGTGTGTGTATGTGTGTGTGTGTGTGTGTGCACATGCATGTGGTCTCATGTGGTATGGGTATGGACACATACATGCTCCCAAGTGGGAAGGCCTGAGAATGACATTAGGCCCTCCCTCTTCAGCCTCACTCACTGGAGCAGGGTCTCCTAAACAAAACCAGAGTGCACTAGGAGCCATACGCCAAGCTTAGCGAGAGCTGGAGGGGAGGGTGCAAGCCCTACATCCACCTTCTGAGGTATATGTATGTGCCTGTGTGCATATGTGTGGTCACACATGTGTACAAGTGTGTGCATGTGTGGTATACATATGTGTACATGTGTTTACATGTGTGTGCACATGGATGTGTGATTGTGTGCATGTGTGCCTGTGTGTGGTGGACATATATGTATGTGTGTGTGTACCTGTGTGTATGTAGGATATGTAGGCTCTGGGGACCTTGACTCTGGTCATCACACTTGCATATCAGATCTATCTTCCCAACCCCTAACTCCCCAATTCTTAGAAAGATTATTTTAAAAGTTTTAATTCTGATCCAGGAAATCTATGTATGTATATATGTATGTATGTATGTATGCATCTGTCTCTCTGTCCATTCATCTGTCTGTCTGTTATTTATCTATCTATAATATTTATTAATCTATAATTCATCTAAAGGCTTCTCTCATCTATCACCTATCTGTAATATTTATTGATGTATCAGGTATCTATCTGCCATCAATCAATTACCTATCCACCTACCATATATTTATAGTATTTATTTATATTCACTTATCTATCTGCCTATCACCTCTTGGCCATCTATTAATTAAGTTAATTTATGAACCCTCCTTTCATCGCAAGAATGCCTCTTGTTACCTCTCCACAAGTTACCCTCTCTTCCTGTGTGCAAAACCCTGTGATGAACACTTCAATGTCTTATGCCATTGGTACTTCCCAGATAAAGCATCTCCTTCCTTCCTTCCTTCCTTCCTCTATTGCATATCTGGGGAACCTAGGCAGAGAGCTCTGTGGTGGCTTCATCCCAACCCAGAGCCGTCAAAGCTATGATCTGCAGTGAGGAGGATCACTCCTGCATCCAGTGACCCCGTGTTCTCCAGGCCCTGGACAAAGGCTCCCTAGCATCCGGTTATGGAATTCAGACATATGAGATGCCTCTCGGACAAGTGCTGTTTAACTCCCATTCTACAGATACAAGAAACAAAAACTGAGGGCAGAACACTAGCTGTGAGGCTGGAGGTGACGGATGGGGAACTCTGGTCAACAGCTACATGGGTACAGTCAGGAACCATTGGGGGGGTGTCATATGGTGTCATGTGACGTGTCTAGCAAAAGGGATCTGCGTACTCTCCTCACAAAAATAAAATAAAATAAAATAAAATAAAATAAAATAAAATAAAATAAATGTTTCGGTTAAACTAAACATTTCCAGTTGATTGTCCAATGTGACCTGTCTACAAATAGCTTGTGTCACCTCATGGAGAGAATTACCATGTGTCCATCAACACTAGCTTGGAAAAACACAAGTGTTTTGAGACGTGAAAGAAGGGCCAGGGAGCTATACCTCAAACCTAGGAAGGATTTTAAGTGAAAGATGTTTATCTAGCGGTGGGGACTGGGGTAGGGAGATCTGTTAGCTCCAGGCAAGAGTGAGCACTTCCTTGCTTGGGGGTTCAGCCCCACCGAGGGCACTGTGCGCGGTGCAGGGCATGCTCCAGCAATGGGGCCGCCTGCCACCAGCTGAGTTTGTGTGTCCGAGGTGAGGGCAAAGTCTTCAGACTTCAGAGCGGATGTGCTGAGAGCTACATACATGACCAATCGCACTGAGAAGCAGTGACTGTAGAGGTGGCGCGGGACTCACTCTGGCTTCTGCTGCACTCGGGGGGGGGGGGGGGGGGGCACGTGTTCTCTTGATCCGCACCTGATTCCTGCATCAGCTTCAAACGCCGCCGAGTCTTCGCTTGCTGGCATGGTTGCAGAGAAGTGCTGTTGCTTTGCTTGCTGGAACGATTGCAGAGAAGAGCTGTGGCCTTCCTTTGTCCCCTGCATTACCTCTCTTAGCTCATCATTACCCAGCATGCACCCCGGGGCCGGAAGGTCGGCTCTCTGTCTGCTCAGCAGCTCAGCAATTCACAAAGCCACTGCTTCTCGGAGAGGCGTTACCAAGAGACTGCGTGCTTATCCTTGCTCCTGCTTCTCTAAAAATGTTTTCAAACAGCACCTGCCCAAGACACCAGACCCAGCTGCCGTGTGAGTCACCGGTTACTTAGTCTGTCCCCTTCTGCTGAAGCCTGTGTGTTGCTGCTATTATGGAAGAATATTGATTTTTAAAGACGAGCCTATGACCAAACATATCTAACAGCTAGTGAGCAGCCTGAGCTTAAATATTTACTCTGTATGATCCAAACTCGAGGCTCTTCCTTGTCTCTGACGCTGGGCAAATGGCTGTTCTTGAACTCCCATCTCCACAGCTTCCCAGAAGGGAAAACTCAAAGGTCACCACAGGACGTGGTGAGCTTGGGGAGTGACTAAGTTTGGGGATGTGACTTTCATGTGTAACTGTTTCGTAGGGGAGTTTGTGTATCCCATTTCATTTATTCAGTCATTTCTGGGCTCTTCATTCATTCATTTTCTCATTCATTCATTCTTCACTCACCAATTCATTTGTTCACCCATTCACTAATTCATTCATTCACTCACCAATTCATTCATTCACTCACCCATTCATTCACTCACCTATTCATTCATTCACTCACCCATTCATTCATTCACTCACCCATTCATTCACTCATTCATTAATTCACTTACTCATTAATTAATTAATTAATTCACTCACTCATCGATTTTGTGACCACTACATTGACACAGACAGCAGTGTGTGAGGCCAGCTGTGGGGAAGCGAGTGCCTACTTCCTTGCATTATTCATGGTGTCACCTGTCAACAGGGTATCCCAGTGTAGCTCAGGCTAGCCCAAAACTCATCATCTTCATCATCTTCTTGAGATTACAGGTCTCATGCTCCACTGAAAGTTGGACTGTTCATATGTATGTATGTGGGTGTTCATGTATGTGTACACACGTCTACACATACATGTTCAGTCTCAGGACTCTTCCCCCACTTTTGAGACAGTGTCTCTCCCTGGCCTAGAAGTCGAATATCCAGCTAAAATGGCTGGCCAGTGACTCTCGGGATCCACCTGTCTGCTCCTCTCCAGTGCTGGGATCACACCAACTCGGGTAAGTTCTGGGATCCTGACTGGGATCCTTTCCTGCTTGGCCCTCTGTCCAAGCTCCAATGCCAGCGTCTTGATAAAACCAGGCTCACCTTTTCCACACTCCTTGAGATTTTTTGCCCATCACACAGCACTTTGCAAAGCCCCTTTGGTGTAGGCTATCTCATGGCATCTGTCAGTGTGGAGACATGAGGCATGGAGAGTCTAAGGAGCAGCCAACGCTGACATGTGTGAGGGCTATCTCTGGAATGTCCTATAGACATCAGCATAGCAAGTTCACCATTCACGGCGAAGTTCCCCTATCAGAAAAGCCTTTGGCATTTTCTGCCTAGCTTCTGACTCCATATTGAAGGATTAGAGCGCCACTGACTATATAGAAAAAGAAAGTTCCTGTGATTTTTTTTTAAACTGTAATTTCATATCTTGTATGTTCATTTAAAAGTAGAAATAAGTTATTTAGGAACAAACCACCTGAGCTAGGCATGGTGGCAGACATCTGTAATTTCAGGACTCTGGAGAATAAGACAGGAGGATTGCCTCAAGTTGAGACCTTGTGTCAAAACACAAAATGCCAAATCCAAAGCAAACCAAGCCAAGCCAACCCGCAGCCTTCCATGCAGAGTTTGCCACAGCATCACATGGTAGAATTTCCCGTAGACCTTCCACCACCATACGGGTTGGAAACGACTGGGAATATTCCACTCAAGTCTGTCCTCTCCCCAGGGCTCATGACCTGCTAGCTACACACAGTAGGCAGGCAGATGGCTGCGTTAGAAAGGAGCAAAGATGGGACTGTGGGGAAGGAAAGTGCCTGCTATACAAGAGTGGGGACCTGGGTTCGGATCTCACCAAAAGCTGGATCTGGCGGGTTCACATCTGTGACCTCAGCTCTGGATGGAGGGTGGACACAGGGGGATCCATGGAGTTCACTAGCCATTCAGTCTAGGGGAACCAGTGGACTTCCAATTCAATGAGAGACCCAGACAGAAGAAGAAGAGGAGGAGGAAGACGAGGAGGAGGAGGGGGAAAGGAGGAGGAGAAGGAGGGGGGAAGGAGGAGGAGGAAGAAGAGCAAGAATAAAAGAAAGAAGAGGAGGAAGAGGAGGAAGAAGAGGAAGAAGAGAAGGAAGAAGAGGAGAAAGAAGGGAAGAAGAGGAAGCGGAAGAAGATGGACAGTGTCTTAGGAGAGTGTGACGGTGATGTGGCCGAAACCCTTCACCTGTTAGTCGGCACCTGGGCGGAGTTCTTGCTGTGCGCTCAGATAACATCAGTTGGCTCCCGCTGTGCAACAGTTGCCTCTGCTGCCTGCCTGCCGCCCTTTATCTCTGGACAGGAATTCATTTATGGCGCTGTGAAATGCCGGCTTTATCGAGGGATGTGATGGGTTAATAATGCCCGCGTGCTTCACCCTTCTTACCTTTGGTCCTGATGCTGATGTTTACAGTACAGGTTTGAACTTGAGGGAGGGGGCAGGGGCGGAAGAAGATAATTAAAAGGCTCCTGCTTGCCTGCTCACCTGTTTGGAGCAGGTAAGGCCTGCCCAGGTGTGGGCAGGGGCCCTTCACCCACAGCCCTATCTCCCCAGGAAGATAAATCCACAGTTAATAAATATAAGGAGTCCAGCAGAGGCTATGGGCCAGCACTTCAGTGCTGGCCCAGCCCAGCAGATCAAAGAAAACTGACTGACTCTCTCAGGGATAGAGCAGGGGTCGAAGTGTTCCTGTCTGGTGGGGAGAGATGTCCCTGAGTCCTTATTTATCTGTAGTAATGGGGCCTTAAGCAGCCGTTTTCCTCCCTGTAAACCTCAACCTGCTGAGGCTTAGACTACCATCTCCTTTGTCCTGGGCTCCTGAGAGGATATTTGATAAGAAAAGCAACCAGTTTGTGCCTGATGCAGAGGGAGTGCTTAGGAAGTATGAGTGCCCACCCCTCTTTGTTTTATTAGAAAAGTAAAACAAAGAAAAAATACTTATGTACTCGTTTAGTGTGTGTGTGTGTGTGTGTGTGTATACCAGGATCCTGGCCTGTGGGTGGAGGTCAGAGGATAACTTTAGGGAGTCAATTCTCTCCTTCCACCATGTGGGTACCTAGGCTCGAACTCAGGATGTCAGTCAGGCTTGGTGGCAGTCACATGCACTTGTTGAGCCATCTCTGTGATCCTCCTCCTTTGTTTTCTGATCGTGGCTTTGGAAGCAAAGCAGTGTGGGGCACTGACCCATTTGGCGGATGTGAGAAACACTTGGCTGGTAGGTGCTGGCGCAGAGGACTGGAAGGGAAGCCTGTGTAAGAGGCAAACGCTGCCCTTGCTGGCCAGGGTCTGACTGTGTTGGGGTGCATTCCACGCTGGGCACTTGTGACACGCAGGACTTTTCTTGTGTTTCCTTGAATTTGTTTTGGTGCATGGTTTTGGAATTTCTGCTGGTAGTTGCTTCAGTCCAAAGGCTTGGGCAGGATACCACGGTGATGGGCTCCTGTGCGAAGACTTGGTGTTCTCCTTATGGTCAGCCTGGTAGCAGATTGTGCGACAGCTAATCTGCCTACCAGAGACTCTCCCCGACTGGCCCACTTCCTCCCGCCAGGTCCCACCGCCGTAAGCTTCCACAAACTCCCCAAATAGTGTCACTGGCTGATGACCGAAAGCTCAAAACAATTCAATACACTGACACTTCAGATGTCAGAAAGGGTTTGCCGGAGCCCCACCTCCCAACCCCCGAGTGTTCACACACCCCTCACCAGAAGGCTGTTGTCGAATTTAACTGATCCTGTGTGCTCCTCCTTCTCTAATCCAAAGTGTGTGGTCCATGGACCCACTCGCTGATGTCTACCAGCTGGACCGTCTCAGGCCCCGCCCACAGCTACAGAAACAGGCTCCACCTTGACAAGGGCAACGTGTAGACCCTTTCCTTACTTGTCAGATGATAAAAGCCATCCGTCTCCCTTTGGCTGCTAGACATTGCCATGTTTTCTAGTGCAATTTCACAGGCGCAATCTGTTTTCTCATCCGGTCTCTGACCAGGACTTGCCTGGCTTCCCCTAATAAGGACCCCGGAAGGACCCAGCCTATCCAGGAAAGTAGAATCACATCCTGTAGAGTTCCTCTCGCATCTGTAGTTCCGGGGGCTCCAGGGGTGAGGAGGTGAATATTTGAGGGGTTGTTATTCTGCCTACCCACTTTATTGTTTACACCTTCCTGGGTAAGGATCGGGTGTTCTTGGAGTTGGGGCCTTCTGTCTATACCACGGCTACTCACCTCTCTCAAGACCTTCTCTATGTCTCTCCATTCTTCCCAGAGAGTTCTTCTTCCCTCCTAGGCCGCCATTCTTGGAGATTTAGATTCCTAGGCGCCTTAGGCTGGTAAAACATTCCATTTTTAAAATTATCATGGTTTTTTTTTTCCTATTAGGACAGAGATACTCAACTCTTTGGGTGTTAGCGTAAGTCACTCTGTTTTGAATATGACAGCACGTGCGGTAGATGTCTTATATCTATTTTCTTCTCTCTCTCTCTCTCTCCCCCTCTCTGTCTCTCTCTCTCTGTATCTCTCTGTCTCTCTCTCTCCCTCTCTCTCTGTCTCTGTCTCCCTCTCTCTCTCTCTCTCTGTGATTCTCATACCATCCACAGAGACATTTGTATATGCCCAACTGGGTCACCAAACCAAGTCCAAGGTCATGGAATGTTCAAGAAGAAACAAGAAATCAAGCCATTCTATCACACGAGGAGATGGTTCCTTTTCATCCCAAGCTCACAAAGCGGACCCTAAGGAGAAACAGGAAGTTTCAGCCAAGCTCGGAGCCTCCCCTGTTGAGGGGAGACCAAGCTCCCTCACCACAGCCTGTCCAGATGGGGATCGTTTCCTCCTGGAATCCATGACGGAGTGACAGTCAAAGGGCCCACAACTGGGTGAGGTGCTGAGATGCAGCTCTCAGTGCCTAAGGTTTCTCAGGTTCGAGACCTTTCTTTATCATTAAGGTGGCGCTGCTGGGTGGAGTTCGCGTGGTGCCAGATGGGATGTTTTTATCACGCCGGGATCGAGTCTTCTCACCTCTCTACGAGCTCCCTGGCTCTTGAGGGCTGCTGTGTCAAGGAGGGTGTGGTGTCTGTGTGCATGCCCCCCCTCCTCTCAATGGTACTATCACGCCCTGATTAGTATTAATTATTGATTTATATAGCACCTTTTACAAGCCTCCAAGTATTGGGCGCGATCGGTCCCTGTGTGGACCCACGCGTCAATTCACCCTCATTGCCCCACCTGGGAGGAGCACGGGAACAGTGGCGCCAGTCACCTCCGTGGCGCCAGCGATGTGACACGGAGACAATTTGATGAGGGAAGTGGGGCAGTTCGTTATCTCCCCTGGCGGGGGCGGAGGCCATGCTAGGTTTATTAATAAGTCAGAGGGTTCAACCACAGAGAAGCACGCTCCAGGAAGCAGGGTGTGGTGGCGTCCTCGATATGGAGATGAAAAGAAACAGAGGGGCCGATGGGATAAAATAATCCCGATGGCAAAGATGGTAGACGGTCCCATGTGTCGCCCCTGCTAGGGCAAATTGGGAAGTGGGGGTGGTTATCTAACCCTTAGGCCACTGGCAGCCATATCTGAGGGGACTTGTCTACATCTAGTATTTTAAGACATCCTGGGCTAGGGCTTGCAGAGCCCCAGTCAATGATAATCTTTATATTCCCTCTCTTTCTCTATCTCTTTCTCTCTCTCTCTCTCTCTCTCTCTCTCTCTCTCTCTCTCTCTCTGTGTGTGTGTGTGTGTGTGTGTGTGTATACAACTGGTAGACATGATTCTCTGTATTGCCCAGTCCTGGGGATTGAACTCAGGTCCCCAGGCTTGGCAGCACAGTGCTTTACCTCCTGAGCCACCTCACCAGCCCCACAATGTATTTGGTGACAGAATCTCTCACTGGCCTGGAGTGTGCTTGTTTGCTATGCTGGCTCTCGTGCCTCCAGGGATCCTCCTGTCTCCACTTCCTGGTGCTAAAACCATAAGTGTTCACACTGCATCTGACTTTTCCTGTGCATTCTGCAGATTGAACTGGGGTCCTAATGCTTGATTGACAGCCATCACTCCAGCCCCCCAAAACCCCCCATTACTTGTGGTTGTTTCCCAGAGTCACTGTCACAGAACTTAAGAACATGAAGGACGCTCAGTTCAAGGATCTTTCCTTTAGAGACCATGTATGAGTGATCTTGGGGGCTGGGGGGAAGAAGAGCACAGATTCTCTGCTCAACTCAGTCTTCTTATTCCCATTTGTGCCTACTCTGCAGGAGTGGAGCAATGTCTGACATGTGGTCTATTATTTTATCGTCATCCCCAACATTTCCATCACCACCAGGGTCACCACCATCATCGGCATCTCTATCATCACCTTCCTCACCATCTCCATCACCGGCAGCATCGGCATCTCCACCATCACCACCATCACCGCCATCACCATCATCCCTGTCACCCTTCCTTGTCTTCCAGCATCTTTATCTGTTAGCAACTCTCTTCAGAGAATGGTCTGCCTACTACAGAACGAGAAGGGTCTTCCCAGAAAGGAGATCTGAAACATGGAGAAAGAGCCTCCTCGACCGTCCGAGGTCTTCTGCTTCCTGGGAGGTCAAGGGGAAACTCAGACTGGCCCAGGGGTAAAGGTCAAGCCTAGAACTGAGTCAGAGGAGTTGTTTGGAATTGAAGTGGCTCAGACACCAGGCCGCTGCGTGACAGTCCCAGGAAAGTCAGGTCATAAAGAAAAGACTGAGCCGATGTGAACCTAGGACTTTGACAGTGGCATCCATGCTGGGGTTGTCTGAATTCAACCCACCCAAAGCCAGCTGGGTGGTGCAGGCTCTGGGAACAAAGCCCTAGAGGGACATGTAAATGAGGGGCGTGGCCACAGCCAGCACCTCCAGTCTGAGAGCCCACCACCTGGAAGCTGTGTGTCACTGGGGAGGTGTTGACTGTTTTAGGAGGCTCCCACACAGGCACATACGGGCACATCACGTGTACATGTGACAACATGAAACACAGAAGTTGAGCAGGCATTCCTTTTTTTTTTTGATTTTGGATTTTTTAAATATTTATTTATTTATTATTTTTTTTTATTTTTTTCGAGACAGGGTTTCTCTGTGTAGCCCTGGCTGTCCTGAAACTCACTCTGTAGACCAGGCTGGCCTCGAACTCAGAAATCCACCTGCCTCTGCCTCCCAGAGTGCTGGGATTATAGGGGTGTGCCACCACCACCCGGCTTGAGCAGAATTCCTTTTTGTCAAGAACTGTCCCAGCTTCAGCGCCCAGTCTCAGTCCTGAGAAACATCAGGACCTGGTGACCCAGGAACCTTCAATCTATCTTTTAGAGAAAACAGGTATTAAGTAGTCAGACTTCAAAGCTATAAAAATGGCCATTTATTTTCAACACAAAAGTACAAGAGAGCAAGTCAGTTCTATCAGAAAAGCGCAAACCTTCGTTGGAAACAAACAACAAACAAAAGAAAAACTTCACAAAATCTTCTCATCAAACTGTTGCTACTTCAACAAAGTTCTTTTAAGATTGTGTTTATTTCTATTTTCTTTTTCTTTTTTGCTTTGTTTTGTTTTGTTTCATTTTGTTTTGTGTTTTTGACACAGGGTTTCTCTGTATTGCCCAGCCTGTCCTGGAACCCACTCAGTTGACCAGGCTGGCCTAGAACTCAGAAATCCACCTGCCTCTGCCTCCCAAGTGCTGGCATTACAGGCGTGCGCCACCACTGCCCGGCTTATTTATTTCCATTTCATGTGTGAGTGATTGCCTGCATCTGTGTTCACCTTGTAGGCACAGAGCCCACAGAAGCCAGAAGAGGGCCCTGAATCCCCTGTAACTTGTGTCACAGACAGTGTGAGCCTTCAAGAGGATGCTAGGAACTTAATCCAGGTCCTCTGGAAGAACAGCCTGAACTGTGGAATCATCTCTCCGGCCACACTAGTGCTTTAAATCAATATTCCTCCAGTCTTTGACTACTCACTAGACGACTTGGTCAGGGTTTCTATTCCTGCACCAACATCATGACCAAGAAGCAATTATTCAGCTTACACTTCCACATTGCTGTTCATCACAAAGGAAGTCAGGACTGGGACTCACACAGGGCAGGAAACAGGAGCTGATGCAGAGGCCATGGAGGAGTGCTGCTTACTGGCTTGCTTCCCCTGGCTTGCTCAGCTTGCTTTCTTATAGAATCCAGGATTACCAGCCCAGGGATGGCCTCGCCCACAATGGGCTGGGCCCCACCTCCTTGATCACTAATTGAGAAAGTGCCCCACAGCTGGATCTCATGGAGACCTTTCCTTAAGAGAGGCTCCTTTCTCTGTGATAACTCCAGCTTGTGTCAAGTTGACACAAACCAGCCAGTACACCAGAATAACACCGTTAGTGCTCCACCCCCCTTGGCAATGCCCCGCCCACGCGGCTCCTTCCTCTGCTCTTCACACTGCAGTATGTTGTTGAGATTGCATGATGATCTCCACAAGGTAGGGGGTGTGGAAACTGAGGCTGGGGAAACTTGGGTCACTTGTGGGTGACTTGCATACAAGTGACCTGAGAGTAGAGCCCTGGCAGTGAACACAGTGCATGCCACACTGGGCTGTTCCCTCTGGTGACGAGATGGTGACTTTGGGGGCAGGGGTCTCCTCCTCTCACAAAATCCTGTTGGCCTGTATGGCTTCCTGGGGACAAGTCACAGCAACAGAGAGGACCCAGCTTGAGGCTGGAAACATAGTAGGGGCTCAGTTAATATGTGTGCTTGAGTCCAGGGCCAGTGAGTGTCTCAGAAGGTAGAGTGCCTGCTGCCAAGGGTGGCCATCTGGGTTTGATTCTCTAGGATCAACATGGTGGAAGGAGAGAATTGATTCCCTCCCCTGTGCCCTAGTTACCCTCTCACCAGAAATCATGCATACTCACACACATAAGTGTAATAAGATAAAAATTAAAATTTCATTAAGTTGTATCCAAATGAAAAACTATATTCTCTTTGCACATTACAGAATTATGTTCATAGAGGCTGCTCTATGCAACTGAGTGACCTCCCTTTCTCTGCCACCAGAATAAGAGAGGATTTTAATGTGTTCGTCTACCACTGGGTTTGAGCTTATTATACATCTAGCTGCATCCTCTTTTCTTTCTTTCTTTCTTTCTTTCTTTCTTTCTTTCTTTCTTTCTTTCTTTCTTTCTTTCTTTCTTTCTTTCTTTCTTTTTTTTTGTTGAGAAGTGTGGGATGCTAGAGCCACAGTGGACACTTGAAGCTGTGGACTGGAGGAACATGCAGGGCTGAGGAGAAAGCTGTCGCAATAACCGAGGTGATGCTCGCACAGGTTTATAGTGTATGCATCAAGGACATTCTGTACTAATGACAGCGATCCGGGGACAGGGCTTGGCCCTGGATGCACACAGTTGCTTCATGGCATGATGAGTTTCTCATCAGGTGCTTTTGGATCGCAATGAACCACACATTATCGAATCCACCAGAAGCGAAGTTATGAATAAGCAGATACCTATTGAGCACATGTGTGTAAGCACATATAAAAAACATACAGAGTGAGGCATAAGTGTACACTTATGTAATACATACGTTATGATAAGGATCCATATACTGGCATAGTATGTGGATGTTGGGAAATATTCAATGAAAATTATGAATGCTTATAGATATGTCTAATGAGAAATCATGAAGTATGGCTGCCGCGGAAACCTTGCCAATAGATTTAGAAAGATGTGGCAAGACAGCTGAGTTGGGTGGTTCGGGAGAGAAGGGAGGTACTTTTCTCAGGAGGAAGGATACTGGTTCAGGGTGCCTGCTTCATAGACACCACCTTCTCCCGAAGCCATCGGTGACTGGGAAGATGCAGCATGTGGGCAGGAGCGTTTGGATCACGAAATATCTGTAGGTGAAGAAACCATGAAGTGACGGCAGCTAACACAGTCCTTTACAATGGCTTACCACTCTGCCGACGTGCTAGGTGTAATTAAGCCAATTACACCTTACCGCAAGGCGACTAACGAGCAGAGTACAATTTAATCCCCCATTTAGAGATAAGAAAATGATGGTACAAGAGGTTATGTAACTTGCCCAAGGTCCTGGATCTTGGAAGGCACCGTTTGGCTGGAGTCCATGCCTGACCCCTGCAGGGCCTTTCCCACAGCCTGTGAAGAAAGGCCTAGGAATGCTCTGTCCCACCACCATTTTGCTGATTGATCTGGGGAAGGTGCTGAGTACCTGTCGTCCCAGCGCTTGAAGGGCGAGACGAGAGGATTATGAATTTGGGGCCAACCTGGGCTTTCAGAAACACCCTGTCCCCAAATAAGAACAAGAAAAATGTTGCTAGTTAGATTTATTGGCAAGAGGCTGACAGTCGCCAAGATGATATCTCCTTTCTCAAATGGCGTACTGGTAGCTTCTACTGAAGGGCATTCTCTCTGCCTGAGATACTCGTAAACTTTTATTTCTTGATACAGTGGGGGATGTTTTATATAGCGTTTGTTTGTTTGTTTGTTTGTTTATCCCTCTTTGTTTATTTGTGCATTAATTCACTAGCTTTTGGAGGCAGAGTCTTGTATAGCTCAGGCTGGCCTTGAACTCACTATGTAGTCGAGGTTGGACTTCAACTCCTGCTTCTCCTTCTCCCACCTCCAGGGTTGGCAGATCTGAGCCCCTGGGCCTGGAAAGCAAACCTATTAGATCTCTCCTAGGACCTTAACTCATGCTTGTAAGCTTTCTGCAGGGAACTAACCTCCTCCCAGCCCTGGAGGCTGGAGTCTTCATCTTGTAGATGACGAAATGAAGGCAGATCCAGAAACCATGGTCCATTCAAGGCCAGCTGGAAATTTCTGACATCTGTGAATAAGCACAAGCCTCACTCTACCCTCTTGGAGACAGCAGAACATTGGGGATCAATGAATAATGACAGTCCCCAAAACAATACACTTTCTGCCTTGAAGCGGTCAGGATGTGTCTTGACAAGAGGTATTCTTGAGGGAAAGCAGGGTCACCCTGTGCCCTGAAATTCTGGAGTTCCCTCCCCTTTCCCATCCCCTTTCTCCCCCTTTTCTGCACTTGATCTTAGCCAAAAGGCCGAGAAGCGATCTCTCCCCCTTTTCTGAACATATAATATTCAGTCATGACTTGGGGTGTGGCTTCCTGATCCCTCACCTCCCAGTACCTCCCTCCTCCCCACCCCCCACGCGCTTAGCCAGTTTTTCCCCATCTTCAAGGTAGTTCAGATGATTAATGGAGGCCAGAGGTCAACCTTGGGTGTCATTCCTCAGGGGCCATCCACCTTGGTTTTTTTGAAGCAGGGCCTCTCACTGACCTACAACCTAAGTTCAGAGTCCCAGGGATCCCCCTGTCTCTGCCTCCCCATCTCTGGGACCATCCCTGCACGAGGACCTGAGTTAGAGCCACAGAACCCACATACAAAGCCATGCGTGGTAGCTTGAACCGTTTCCCATGCTCCATGCTCCACCTCCCAGACCATGAGGCATGTTCTCTAGTTGTACATAGTTCTAGTCTCCTTTATCCAAAATGCCTCTAACGTGTGTGTGTGTGTGTGTGTGTGTGTGTGTGTGTGTGTGTGTGTAGCACAGAGTTCTCTAAAGCAGTGGTTCTCAACCTTCTCAATGCTGTGACCTTCGACACAGTTCCTCATGTTATGCGACCCCCCCAAACCATAAATTACTTTTGTTGCTTCTTCATAACTTATTTTGCTACTGATATGAATCGTAATGTAAATATCTGACAGGATATCTGATATGCGATTCCCCACCAATGGGTCATGACCTACATACAGGTTGAGAACCGTGTCTCTAAAAGGTTCCTTAGACATTCTTTAAAAGACAAACAAACAAACAAAAAACTTATTTGATTTTTGTTTTATGAGCTTCGTTTGGTGTTTTCCCTGCCCTGTGTCTATGTCAGGGTGTTGGAGTCCCTGGAACTGGAGTTACAGACAGTCATAAGCTGCGACGTGGGTGCTTGGAATTGAACCTGAGTCCTCTGGAAGAACAGTCATTGATCTTAACCTCTGAGCCATCTCTCCAGCCCTGTCAAAAACATTCTTAATCTCAAATAGAGCTGGAGACTGCTGCTAACTCTATCCAATTTGGGGAAATTTATGGAGAGACTCAGAGAGCAGAGGAGTGACTAATTCACATAGTACATATCGATATTTAAACACAAACCTAGGCTCCTTTCTCACGCACCCAATCCTGACTTTTCTTTTCTCTGGCGATGGCTTAATGCTTGTGGAGGGTAGACATAAGGCCGAGGGTTCATGGACCACCTCTCTGCACTTGACAGCATCCAGGTCTCTGTGGACATTATTTCTCCCTGAACTTTGATAGGCGGCGACATCTGGCCGCCCAGTGTGTGGAGCTAAAATAGTTTCCTCATGGAAGTTCCACACGGACTGGGTTAGTAAAACACGAGAAAACAAAAGACAGAAGACCATCAAAACCTGGCAAGCATGCTTATCGTGCGTTATTCTTTGAGAGACAAAATTTAAAAAGACACATGATGGAGAAACTTAGTAAAGAGAAAAGGAAGAGAAGTCAAGTCACAAGTGAGTTTTCATATCACGACAGGGATCTAAAGCTACGGTGTCGCGTGAGCACCTGAGCCGGTTTGGAGCTGCAGAGTTTTTTTACTTGGGGCTGCTGCACTGGACTTTATATCCCTGGGACTGAGTGTCCCGATATATCCAAGACAGGTCAGATCTGTGGGCCAGAGAACAGAAGAGGTTTTCAGTGGGATGATAAAGCTCCAAAGGGGGTTCAAGTGGGCTTGCTTCCCACAGCCAGGCCTGCTGGGAGAGTTTCTGAGCCTGCTAGCTTCCCCATGGTGGGGCCTGCTGGGTGAATTGAAATAGATTGCTTTGGATTGGGTATTGTTTTGGTAACTTCGACATCAACATGCCAAAGCACCTGACACAGACAACTTAAAAGGGGTTAGATGGGTTTTGGCTCAGGGTTTCTGAGAGTTCAATCTGCAGTCTATTGATTTTAGACCCATATCCATAGAAGGGGAGGAGTCAGAGCGAGGTTGGCATCGGATACTAGGCATAAGCTTCAAGGGCTGCGGTCGCTGCGTGTTTCAAGTAAGCTCCATCGCCTAAAGTTTGCAGCACCCCCACGAGGGCCCAGCACTGATTACACCAGCCCGCAGGCCTTCTTAAACGCAGACACACCCAGAAGGAGCGAGAGAGCCTGAGATCACGACCTGAGATCAAACCCTGCTTTGTATGGACGGCAGGGCAGGAGTTGGAGAGGGTCATGCTTTTATGACAACAGTTTTACCTCGTGAGTGCAATCCATTTTATCCCCGCTGAGAGCAGATAACGGGAGTATGAGGGAGAGGGTGTGGGGTGCCCAGGATACTAAGGGTGTGGCATGTGCCATAGGCACATTTTTATTTTCAAAGCACGTGGTTCTTCTCAATTGGTGGCTAGGCTCTTGATTGGTTATTGAGCCTAATGAGCATCGAGCATTATAGACTTTTGATTGGTCGATGATAGATTTGTTCATTCATTCATCTAGTCATTGGTTCATTATAGATGTTTGATTGGAAGGAGGTCTTCATTCTTTCTTTTATTTATTCATTGGCTCCTTTATATCCCTAGGGAGAGACTGTGAGCCACATGGACTGAGCTAGGGTTCCTGTCACTGCAAACTGAACAGTGTCAGGAAAAACCAAAACATGATTTCCCATAACTGGAGTCCCTTATTGGGAATTCTTGACATAGTGACAGGGATAGAAGACATTTGGGCTATAGATGGATTCCCCGCATTCCCACTTTTTCTTCTGGAGTGTGAGAGGCACGGGGTCTCCCTGTGTAGCCCTGGCTGGCCTGGGACTCACTATGTAGACCAGGCTTTCCCCAGACAGACTCACTGAGAGTCTACTTCTGTTTCTTTCATGCTTGGATTAAACCTGTGAGGGGGGGGCATGCTCAACTCATGTTCTATTTTTTTTAATAACCCTGTAAAATTAATTGGGATTAAATATATGACTGGAGAACACAGCAGGGCACCAGGCAGAGGCTTTGCGAGAAAAGGAGAAGTGAGGACAGATGAGAGGAGATTCTCTTTGGCATGCAGAATGAGCAAAGGTATCCAACGCTGTTGTGAGGTTTGGAGTGCTTCTGTCCATTTTACTGCCTCAAGACTTATCACCACCTTGCCCCCAACACTTCTTTTTCCACCTGGGGGCACGCTAGCTAGTATCATTTCTCCCAACGTCTCTGGGAGGTGGATGAGACTTGTGACCATTATGAGGTAAGACACAGTGGGAGTCAGTCATGGTCCCTTCTTCCATGCTGGGTTCTTCGAAACCTTTCACACCACCCACCACCCCCTTTTCCCACCCACTTAAAAGGAGACCCCTCCAAGGACAGTTAAGGAAGATGGTTTCCCTGAGGAGACTGGGCTTCTGACAACCTGGGTAGAGGCTTCTGTAGGCTGGCGTTGTGATTTGTATTGGACCAGGGCAACCCACAGCCTGCAGGTGTCGAAGACCCTCGAAATGGAGATGTGTACTCAGTTTTGGGGGTGGGGTGTGCATCCGGTCTGTGAAAACTCCAAGGGTCAGTCTCTCAGAGAAATCATCTGAGAATCCAGGGCAATGGACTCCTATGTGTCCCATCTTTGGTGAAAGTGCTAAGGTGGATACAGTAAAAGGGTTTTGTGTTTTGAGACAGTTTCTTGATACACAGCTCAGGCTGGCCTTGAATCTGTGACCGTTTTTGCCTCTGTCCTGCCCATTCCCTGAGTGTTAGAAAAGTTGTATCTTAATGGAATTTATTATAGAGAGTCTTTCTTTTTTTTAAGATTTATTTATTTATTATATGTAAGTACAGTATAAGCTGTCTTCAGAAGAAGGTGTCAGATCTCATTACGGATGGTTGTGAGCCACCATGTGGTTGCTGGGATTTGAACTCAGGACCTTCGGAAGAGCAGTCAGTGCTCTTAATCACTGAGCCATCTCTCCAGCCCCAGAAAGTCTTAAAAATATGACAGATGAGGATAGCAAGGACTTCACCCAACAGAGTTCTCTCAAAGATGAGACAGGGCTCTGTTTTTTGAAACCCTCATCCCAGGGAGCACTCTGAGTGATAAGCAGGTTCTTACAGGTTGTAGGAGAACAGCCGGGTGAGAAGGTGTATCAGGGCTGGGGTAGGTGCTGGTATGAGCAAAATAGAGGAGACAGACAGGGTGGGAGCTAAGATGAATGCCAGGCGGCACAGGCCTGAGAAAGTAGGAGCGGGGCAGGGAAGAAGGAGTGGCTGAGGCCAGGATGGGTGCCACGAAGCCCTGTTCCAGCTCAGGGACTGCAGCTACCCAGGCTGAACCCAGATCGTGCCGCTCGCCACCACACTGGCGCCTCTTCATATCTCAGTTGCTATTTCCAAGAAGCTCAAAGGGCTTTCCGGAAGTTATCTGCACGCCGGACCCAACAGTCCAGCCTTATCTCTCCATCTCACAGATGGGAGCACAGGACACCACGTGGTTAACCTACTTATCCAAGATCAGAGTGTGAGCCGTGGTCTATGTGTAATCACATTCTAGAATTCTCGGCCGCAGGCTCTCCTCCCGGCTATCGCTCTCAGCCAGAACCGCCAACTCGGCGGCGGCGGTCCCTCTTCCTCGGAGACAGTGCAGACTCCTCCCGCAATTCAGTTATTAGCAAGATCTTGATCTTTGATGACAAGAAGTTTGATTTATAGACTTAATATTCTCTTCAGATCTCCTGGACTTTCTTTGTTTGCTTCCTGGCGTTGATTAGACAAAAGTTCACACAGGGCTTGGCAAGATGGCTCAGCTGGTAAAGATGATGATGACGACGACGACGACAGCGGCCAAGCCTAGTGGCAAGAACATGATCTTGGGACCCACAGGATGGAAACAGAGAAGCTGCTATAGCCAGTTGTCCCCTGACCTACATACAGAGGTGGCACATGAATACACATAAAAATAAAATAAAATAAAATAAAATAAAATAAAATAAAATAAAATAAAATAAAATAAAATAACAACCCCTCACGCAAATAGAAAACCTGACTCCATGGTGAATTTTTATCGACCTGGGATCTGGATTGAAGCATAGCGTGTTTGTTTTATTTCAGTTTATTGGCTGGCCAATATTGAACAGGCAGGGGAACATTTGCAATGACAGAGAAAGCAGCACTGTCAAAAAATCTCTTCAAATATCTTCAAGTCATGAGAAAATTAGTGTTTTTGTTTTTAAGTTTTGTGGGTTTTGTTTTTGCTTCTTTGATTAAAAAAACTTTCAAATCTTTAGCTTCTAGATAACAGGTTACTTTGTTTTTAATACAATTAGGTTTGTGTCTGTGAAAGTGTATATATAGTTAGGTATGTATATGTACATATGTATGCATGTATATGTATATATGTATGTATGTGTGTGCCTGTGTACATATGAATGTTTGTATATACATGTATACATATGTGTGTGCATATTGTATAGGTATGTGTGCCTGTGTATGTATGTGTATATGTGTAATGTATGTGCATATTTGTACATGTGTGTGCACATATATACATTTGTGCATATGTATGTGTATGTGTGTATATTTTAAAACTTGCTTTCTCTCGAACAAGGTAAAGGAAGGCAACAGGAAAATCATTGATGTGGTTCAGGGAGGATGGCCTGAAATCTGGAGTAAAGACACTCTCAGGTTCCCCTGTGATGAACTGTGGTCATGAGGCTGCATAGTCTGGGTCTTAAAACATGGAGAGGAATCTTTGAAGCCCCCAAGGCAGGCAATGGCTTATGCCTGCAATCCTAGAACTCTGGAGATGGAGAAGACAAGAGAATTATGACCACGTGATAGCCTGAGCTACAAAGCAAAACCCCATCTTTTAAAAAGAATTCTTAGATTCTTATGTCACAGCTGAAGGAGGCCAGGGAACACTAACGACTTGACTGAAGCTGCACAGTGAGGAACTTCCCGGGGTATCGTTGGGTCTGTGACTCTTCACTCTGGAGGCAGAGTTGGAAAAGTACTCAGGGCATGAGGCCTCTATGTGTGTATAACTTGTGTGTGTACGTGTGCATGTGCGTGTGTGTGTGTGTGTGTGTGTGTGTGTGCACACGCGCGCGTGCCCGTGTGCACTCCTGCCAGAGTCAGAGAACACCTTAGCAGGAGCTGAGTCTCTCTTTCCACCATGTATATCTATCTCTCAGAGGTTGAACTCAACACACCAGGCTTGGTAGCAAGCTCCTTTACCTTCTGAGCCATTTAGCTGCCCAGTGCTTTTTTTTTTTTTTTTTTCTAACCTTCCTCAGAGGTACCAATGCTAGAAAGCACCCCGGCTCCCCCGTGCCTTGTTTACAGGGGAATCTGTGACTGCTTCCACCAAAGCAGGTGTGAGAAATATCCCTGTTTGAGCATCTTGGGGGAAGAAATCCTTTGGGAAGTCCCGTTAGCCTTCGGATGTGAACTTCCGACAGAAGGCAAGTCGGCTGCGACTTGGACACAGGCTCGCTTGCAGCACAGCCTCATCAGCAATTGTTTTGCCCTGGGTCCGACTCCTGAGGGTGTCCTGCCTAGTGACTCAGCCGAAGCTCCTCAAAAGATACCACACGCCAGAACCGAATGTCTAGGTGAGGGGCTGTGTTCTCAAGGCAACTCTGGTTCTCTGCCAGGGGCCCGGCCTAGAAACCCTGTAGTGTCTGGACCCCTGCGTGGAGAGCAGAGTGAAAGGTACTTTCTAAGCCCGGGAGCTGAGGCTTGCCTGAAGAAAAGAAGCCTCAGAAACCGGTCCCTGCTCTATCAGAGAGCCATCTCCTGCCTGTGCCCCCTCAGAGACTTTAATCTCTGGGGCGTCGTTCGGGACCTGCTCCCTGCACTAAACTCATTTAAAGGAGGGGTTGCATATTAATAAGGAAAAATAACTGAACAGCCAGGCTGCCCTAATCTCGTGACCTGCCTCCAGGCGAGCCTTAATCACTGTTTGTGAAGGGCAGCAGCGGGAGCTGCAGATGAAAGGCCCCAGGTGGGTAGGTCCTGCCCACTGATGTCAGGACACCTGCTGAGCCAGCCGCAGGGGTCCAGCTGTTGAGCTCTGGCAGGCTCCAGCGGTGATGGAGGAAGTGTCTCTGGGTCCAGAGATCAGACTCAGGGGGGACAAGCAGGGACATGGCGTGGGATGGGGTGGGGGCGGGGGCGGGGAAATGGATTGTGTGTGTGTGTGGGGGGGAGGATTCAGGCAAGGCACGCGTGTGTTGGGGGTGGGGGTAGAATCAGAGATTGGAAGAGATATATCCAGGAGGGACCAGAAAGTAGCCCAGGCAGGCAGGAGGCGACATCGGCAAGTCCATTAGTTGGCAGTGCTGGAGGAGGAGGCGAGGCATCCTGCCTCCCCCCGCCCCCCAAACACACACAACACACACACACCTCTTATCAGCGCAGCCGTGGCCCGCCGCCTTATTGCAGGTGCGCTGGCGCCGCCGAGTCTGCGGGACCGCGCGGTGGCCTGGACAAGGAGGCCAGGAGGGTGGCGGCAGCAAGCAGGACAGCAGGCGGCGGGTGTGGTCAAGGCTTCTCACGCAGCAGCAGGGGGTGAAGGTGGAGAAAGAAAATGAGGAGGAAGAGGAGGAGGCTGCCCTAGGTCCACAAGTCCCCTGCTATGAACTTGTCCAAGCCACCTGCAGGCAGAGAGGGTTGCCTCAGGGCTGTGGCACCTGACCAGTCATCATGTCCCAGGACTTGTTTGGGGCCCTACACGGGCAGCATTGTCATCTTTACATAGGTCATATTTCCCCCAAGATAACCCGTGGGGACTTTCTGCTAGCCTACTTTCATTCTGTGGCCTTGGGTGAGGGCTTCACGTCCAGGCACCTACAAGGGCTCTGCGGAACTGAAGCACGAGGGTCGCTGTCTCTTCGTGCCGGTAGGAAGGAGGAAGGGAGGGATGATTCTCCCACGGATCCACTTAGGGATTGCCTGGTGACACAGTGCCCACTGGGGACAGGGAGGGAGCGTGGAAGGAGGGGCCGATGCTGAACTCCGCTCGAGGCACTTTGGGGTCTCTTTCATCTGGTAACAAGGGCAGCCAGGAGGCTTGGGCAGGTCTGCGAGCCTCACCCCTTGGCGGCTAAGTCATCTCCTGGGTCTTGGCTAAATCATCTCCCGAGTAACACAAAGCTCAGCCATTCCTCTCTCCTTGAAACCAGAGTCTCGCAACCAAGTCCAGCACCCTGGGAGCCAATCTCTCTCTTTTTTTTTTTTTTTTTTTTTTTTTTTTGTTGTTGTTGTTGTTGTTGTTGAGACCTTGGTTCGCCTCTGGGATTCCTCTGCCACCTCTGTAACTCCTGAGAGCTGTTTAGGAGGACACACACGGACTGCTGGACCACTGCTGCTGGAGGAAAGCAGCGGCTGAACCTCCAGTTCAACCAAGCCAGCTCACAGGGCAACCACCCCACAGGGGACACACCCCACCGTCCCATCAAAAACAGAAGCTGGCCAACATGCTTGCTCCTGCCTTCCTAGGAACTGAGTCTCCTCCTTCCAGCGGCGAGCTTTCTCAGAACTTGACGTCACCCAGACCTACAGGTTCCAGCTCTCCGTGCTCCATGCTACTCCTGGCCTGTCTTCCCTCCCTCCTCCCTCCTGCTGGCTCTTGTTACCAGCATCAGATATCTCTTCTTTGATTCTGGGAATACTTCCCAAGAGACCCCTCCTACCTGTGGCTCAGGAGCACCACCCTCTGCCCTCTCAACGGCTGACAGTCTAACAGGACAGGCCATGAAACCCTTTTCAGTCTGGGAAGTTGGGGAATCCAAGCTGCAAAAGGAGCAGGAGGAGGGAGCAATCGGGAAGGCTTCCTGGAGGAGGAGACCTCTGGGTTGAGTCATGAGGGATGAATGAAAGAAGTTAGTCAGGTAACCTAGATAGAGTTTTTGTACCCAAATGAGTTAAGCAAATGGAGCACACACCTGCAGGAAGGGCAAGGGCACGTTACTCTAAGAGGAACCTAGATATCTCTGTGGAGGTGGTGACCTTTGATCTGTTTCTATAAAATAAATAGAAGGGTTGTATGTCCTGTTACAAAGTGTGTGTGTGTGTGTGTGTGTGTGTGTGTATGCATTGTGTGTATGTGTGCATGTATGTGTGTGTGTGTGCACATGCACATATGTGTGCAA
Source organism: Apodemus sylvaticus (assembly GCF_947179515.1). Taxonomy (NCBI): domain Eukaryota; kingdom Metazoa; phylum Chordata; class Mammalia; order Rodentia; family Muridae; genus Apodemus; species Apodemus sylvaticus. The sequence continues at coordinate 50,026,864 of NC_067493.1, read as the reverse complement.
TATCTTCAAATCACACTGCTGCCTAGATGCAGGAGCACAAAACTATCAGTGACAGGGACAAAGTGGTTCCTCATTTGCCAGCAATGGCCACCGTATGGAAAGAGGGCCCTATACGGAAAGCCTGCCCCCACCCCCACCCCCCCATAGCTGACATGGTCAGCTCAACAGTACCTGGAATCACACTAGAAACACAGAAGGTTAGCTGAAATGGGACAACTCATCCTACATGTGGGTAGCCCCTGGAAATGGACTTGGTGATGTTCCAGGCTACCCCAGCTGAGCTCCGCTTCCAGGACTGCAGACACAATGTGACCATCTGTCTCCAGATCCTGTCGCCCCGCCTTCCTGTGCCTTCCCTGCTACCAAGGACCTTGCCTTCAAACCAGAGCCTTCCTTAAGTGACTTTGGTCAGGTGTTTTGTCACAGCTGAGACACAAGTCACCGGACATGCTGAGACAGATGCGTTGGCCAGTTTCAGCTAAATTTTCCTATTTGGCCCCACTACTCAGCAGAAAACAAAACAAACAAACAAACAACAACAAAAACAAAAAACAAAAACCCAGTCTGGCTCTGGGAGGATTGAAGTAAGCCCTTTCTTGGGCGAGACTGAGCCCTGGAGAGGCCATTTGGAGACCCCGGAGATGGAGCCCGGATGTTAGCCGAGAGGGCAGATAGACTTCCATTAAGCAGGAACCTCAGCATAAGTGGCATGGTTGTGCTTGATCCCGCTGGTAATCCCCGGTTTCTCCCCATGCAGCCTCCCTGTTTGTTACAGGTGCTCTCTGGTCAGAAATCTGCACGGTTCTAGATCCCTTCTTTCAAAGTCAGCTCCTCCTGAGAGCGCGTCCCGCACCTGACAGCTCCCAGTTCAGAGAGAGGCTGGCCACCCTCCGCCCTCCGGGTCTGAGCTCTCTTCCTTCCAGCTCCGAGTGTCCTTCCTGGGGCAGAAGGATGCTGAGCTTTCCCCCACCTCCTCCCAACCCCTTCCCCGGGTCCTTTCTTGGGGGCTAGTTCCATCTTTTCTGGTTTGCATCATCATTAAGCCAGGGCATGTTGAGCCACACTAGGAAATAACGCAAATGAAATCAAACTCGTTGGCGTTCTCTCCAGACAGCCAGAAGGAAGTTCTCTCCAACCTTCCCCCCACCCCCATCCAAAGCCCCAAATTAAGGCAGAGCTAGGAGCAGAACCTTCAGGAAGAAAGTCTTTTAGCTGAACCCAAGAACATGCAGGCTGAGGTATTTCATTAGAATAATGGTCTCCCTTGGACGGGCAATTTAGGAGAAAGGTTAGCAGCTAAGCACGGTCTTACCCCAAGGATGCCAGGAGGTTGCAGGGAGAGTCTGTGCAGGCTGCAATTTGAGGCTAGGAGTTTGATTCGTCCCTTGGAACCTTTGGGCTTATTCCCCTGGTTCTGAGGCCTATGCATTGAAGATAAGCCTTGTTTTCAGATACGGAGAGGAAGCTTGCCTTTGATACTCTGATGGAAGTCTCTGATTGCTCTCAGCCATCCATTAGTTAATTGCCCGGGGACAGGTCTCTAATGATCCTGAGGGTGTCCCACTAGCAGGGGGGATTAAGAGCCTTCTAAATTCACAGGATCCTTGCCAGGTGTCCCAGTGATTGAGACTTCAGTAAAACCGGGACTCAAGCCATGACGGTGTGGTCATGGGGGCTGCACAGGGGGTGTTGGGACTTCATGATGCTCAGCTAAGTGTGTGTGTGCGTGCATGACGGTGTGGTCTTGGGGGCTGCACAGGGGGTGCTGGGACTTCATGATGCTCAGCTAAGTGTGTGTGTGGGGGCTCCCATACATGCAGGTAAGCAAAAGCTGATTGGGGGATGGGCTCCCATGCGCTCACCCATGCCTGTAACGGTAGGCAGAAACGGGAAACGTGGCTCTCTGGTAGTGGTTCTCACCTTCCTAATGCTGTGACCCTTTAATGCAGTTCCTCTTGCTGCGGTGAGCCCCCCACAAAATTATTTTTGTTGCTACTTCATAACTGTAATTTTGCCATTGTTATGAGTAAGACTATAGCTGGGCAGCGGTGGCACACGCCTTTAATCCTAGCATTTTGGGAGGCAGAGGCAGGCAGATTTCTGAGTTCGAGGCCAGCCTGGTCTACAGAGTGAGTTCCAGGATATCCAGGGCTACACAGAGAAACCCCTGTCTTGAAAAAGCCATAATAATAATAATAATAGTAATAATAATGACGACTATATATATATATATATATATATATATATATGTGTGTGTGTGTGTGTGTGTTTTCTTAGGTGATCAAACTACCTGAAAGGGTAGTTTGATCTTGAAAAAGAGTTGTGACCCACGGGTTGAGGACCACTGTCCTGTGCAATGGACGCTCTTCATGGTGAACTCCCTTTAAATGCCCAGATAACATGAATGTTGGCATGGCAGCCGGTGTAAACAGATATGTGATCACTTCCCAATGCTGTCTTAGCAATGTCTGACAACCTGGGTGAGCTGAAGCATTGATATTAGTTCCCTCAGGGCTCCGGAGTCCAGAAGTTCAAAACGAAGATGTCAGCAAGACCATGCTCCCTACAAAGGCCCAAGAGTCAAATCCTTCTCCTCTGCCTGTCCCTGATTCATACCACGGCTGCACAGCTTCTGCACAGCACATGCCTCTGTTGTCCCCGGGTTTTCTGACTACAGATTTCCTGTTGCTTTCTGAGAAGGGTGCCCAGCTGTTGGATGAGGGACTGCTTGAAGCGCCCATCTTACCTCCATCCCATCAGCAAAGATGATTTCCAAATAAAGTCATGCTCATGAGTAGCGGGATGAGTAATCTAGCCTTTCTAGCTTGGGGCGCAATGAGGGAGCCAGTGTGGTCTTGGGGCAGAGGGTGGCAGGAGATGAGCAGAGCCCAAGGCTTGTTGGCAGGCAGCTGCTTAAAGAGCATATAAGATGTTGTTTGTCGATGGGGTGCCCTGAACCTTTACGGCTGTGATCTTTGGGCCAGAGCATGAAGAAAATGAAAGACTCAGGAAGGTCACATAGAGTAGCCCAGGCTTAGAATTCTAGCACTTGAGAGGGGGTAGCATTAGGTTCAGGAGTTCAAGGCCATTCTTGGCTCTGAATATAAAATGAGCTTGAAGCCAGCTTTGGACATGAGACCATGTCTTAGAAAACCAAAAACACTGCTGCTATTACCATCATAATCTCTCACCACTGCTATCACCCTCATCATCACCGTCTTAATCACCACCATCATGATCATCAATACCACCTTGATCACCAACCCCATCATTATCACTATCATATAACATAAATACCACTACCACCACCACCACCATCACCACCATCACTACCATCACTGCCAAATTGAAGTGCTAACTTAGAAATATGTTAAGATCTTCCTAAGATTTTTTTTTCATGAGACTCTGATGTCTTTTTTTTTTTTTTAGACAGGGTTTCTCTGTGTAGCCCTGGCTGTCCTGGAACTCACTCTGTAGACCAGGCTGGCCTTGAACTCAGCAATCTGCCTGCCTCTACCTCCCAAGTGCTGGGATTAAAGGCGTGTGCCACCACCACCCGGCAAGACTCTGATGTCTTAAACTAATACCCCACATAAAGGCATTAAGAGCCAGTCAGGGTTGACAGATTTGATTAATATTAATGGTATTCTTTGAGAACTCTGAGTGAGATAGAACAGTTGGGATAGCATTGAGGATGGATTGGCCTTAGGATAGAGGGGTAGGAAGAAGTTGGCAGGGGCCCTAAGTCTCTGTGAACTTGATTGTGCAGGGTGGCCCACTTGTGCCTTAATGTTTTTGTTTTATTGTGGTACAGGATCCTTAAGACACTAAAGGGCCCACTGTGGGCAGCACTCTTCCCTAGGCAAAGAGTGCTGGGCATTGTATGATCTTTCCTGTTGCTTAGAACTGCCCCGGCAAAATAAAACTGGGGAAAGAAAGGGGTTTACTTCAACTCACAGTTCCAGGCTACATTCTATTATTGAGAGCAAGTCAGCGTAAGAACTTCAAACCTCCAGTCGCATCTTCACATCCACAGTCCAGAGCGGAGAGAAGGGAGTGCATTCTCGAGGCTGGCTTGCTTAGCTTCATTTCTCCACTCGTGCACAGCCCAGCATCCTTGCCTAGGGAATAGCACTGCCCATAGTGGGCTGGATCTCTGCACATCGATGAAGATCAAGGAAGTCCCCACAAAGATATTCCCCAAAGGCCAATCCAGAGTAAGTGGTCCCTCATAGAGACAGAGACTCCCCTCCCAGGTGATTCTAGTTATGCCAAGTTGATGGTTAGAGCTAATTGGCCCAATCTAATCCTGTAGCCTGGGCTGGTCTTAAACTCAAGATCTTCCTGCCTTTGCCTCCCAAGAGCTAGCACAACCCTGCCTTGTCTGAGTTTCTTACTGGCCGAGTGAGCTGGTGACTTCCATCCTTCTAGCTTGGTGAGCTATTGTTGCCCAAGGATATTGAAAGCCCTGCGGACATTGTTGCTGGGGATGCTTGACCCAGGTCCTCGAGAGACGACGTGTGGCCATGAAAGAAATCAAATTCTAAATGCTACCATCCAACTAGCAAGGCTGGGGACGTCGCACCTTAGACTCCAAGGCTTAAAGAAAGATCCCTGGCTTACCCTATAGCATAAAGAAGAGGCTGAGCTGCAGAGATTGTGTCCTGGATGAGCCGAGCCGGCAGGGCCAAGAGGATGGGGCACTGAAGTGATGCTGGAGGGCGTGTCTCACGGAGGTAATGGGGTGAAGTGGGGGTGAGATGAAGCTTTGTGGTATCCAAGGCTGGATCTTAAGGTCACAGGGAGGAGGTTCGGGGAGGGGGGGGAGGGGGGGGAGGGGGCGTGGTGAGAAGAAACACGGTGTTTGCCCGGCTAAACTTGGGGCTTGTTTTGACGGACAGGGCCGAATCAAACGGACTTAATGGGTGTAGAGTATTGTCAGCTGTAGCTTCAGGAGCCCGTGGGAGGTGTCCGTGCTGAGAGCAGCGCCATGCAGGTGACACTAGATAGGAAACTTCTGCCAGAAATGCAAATGAAAGCACCTGCCGCAAGGGTGGTGGTGGTGGGGGGTGTGCTACACCCTCCCCCCACCCCCCCCCCCAGCGAGCGATCGCCTCATAACCGGAACAGTAATCCCATCGTGGGACTTGATGACATTCGTCAGCAAGTACAGCCCTGCCTGCTTTAAGGAAGGGAAGGGCGTGTCAAAATTGCTCAAGGAGGGTTGACAGAGAGAAAGTCAGAGGTGGAGACAGGGATGTTGGGGACGCCGTGGGAGGTCCCCAGGGCCTCGGTCCTCTCAGTCAGCCGCCAGCTCAGGGAGTGTGTGGACACAGTTGGTATCTTAAGTGCGTTTAGGATTAGAAGGTGAATCGTGGTGAAATCCCAGGTGTGTCGCTCACCACATGAATCACCTCGGAGAGCATTAAACTCAAAACTCACAGCCTGGGGTGGCAATTAGTGTAATTAAGCAGCCCTGGGTTTGCTGGAGTTGGAGGCAGCTTGGAGCAGGCAACCAGGAGGACGATGGGCAGGAAGCTGGGGGTGGGGGTGGGGGAAGAGGCCTTGGGAAAGAGACTCCTGTGTTACTGAGAGGGGGCTGCCTCAGGCTGGAGGATGACCTGGACTTCTGACAAATGTAGTTGTGGCTGGATCTGTGTTGGTGAAGGGCTTACCCAGCGTGCCCGAAGCCATCCCTAGCACCCCATACAGACACCAGGGAGTCCTAGCACTGTGGAGTCATGGGAACAAAAGTTTAAGGCCATCCTTGGTTACATAGAAAGTTTGAGGCTAGCCTGGGGTACATGATAATGTGTGTGTGTGTGTGTGTGTGTGAGAGAGAGAGAGAGAGAGAGAGAGATTGTGGGAGCTCAAGGCTTACACCTGAGTTTTGTTTCCCTCCCCCCTCCCCTCCCCCCTCCCCTTCTTTCCCTCCCCCATTCACTCCCCCCTTCCTTTCCCCTCCTCCTTTCTTCACTTCCCTCCTCCTTCTGTCCCCTCCCAGTCCCTTCCTTCAGTCGCTTCTTTATTCTCTCATACATTCTTTTCTTTTATCCCCTTCCCCTCCCTCCCTCTCCTTCCCCCCTCTCTCTCCCTCCCCCCTCCCTCTCTTCCCCCCTCCCTCTCTCTCCCTTGCTTTCTCCTTCTGTCTCTTTGGAGACAGGGTTTTCTGGGCAGGAGCTCACCATGGAGCCTAGGGTAGCCTCAAACACACAGCCCTTCTCCCTAGACAGGGATTGTGGGGTTGAGGGTGTGCCCCACCCGCCACACCTGGCTTTTTCTTACAGCCCTCACTGGGAAGAGCTGTCACATGACTGGGAGAGAGACAGCCAGTCATCCAGGCCTGGTCCAGTTCCACCTGCAAGGGACTAACCTAAGGGGCACGTCCTCAGAACAAGGGTCTCACACACCATTTCAAACCCATTGCCCAGAGTACTACTGTGAAGGTGAGTGTGTGTGTGTGTGTGTGTGTGTGTCTCACACACATACACATACCTCAGTATATATGTGTGTCAGTCAGAGGACAGCTCACGGGAGTCAGAGCTCTTCTATTATATGGGTCTGAAGAATTGAACTCAGGCTGTCAGGCTTAGCCACAAGTGCCTTTACCCTCTGAGCCCTCTCACCAGCCACTTATTCTGAATTGGGAGAAACTCGGTCAAGTACTGTTGAACCAAGTTTTTCGTGACCCTAAAAAAAAGTAAGCTCATAGTATGCGTGCCAAAAGCTGTTTTGGAAAAAGAAGCAATGGTGAAAAGCAGGATCCCCATGCCTAGGCGTAGCTAACCTGCTTTGAATCGGAAAGTACAGAGGGAACCTTCCAGAATGAGTCATATGCAAATGTCAGTGGAAGCATCCCCTCCTTCCCAGAATGCATCTCTGACTAGTGATTACACACACACACACACACACACACACACATACCCCGGGTGACTAAGGGGACAAGAAGGCAGGATAATCCTAGTTATCACAGTGACCGCACATGAGGGTTCCCAGATGGGACTCTTCAGGGACAGACAAGCAAAGCCACGGCTACACAGACACCCAGGACGTGCGTGGGCTGGGGGATGACTGGGAGGGTGGGGCAGTTCCCTAGCATGCAGGGAACTCTGGGTTCCACCCCAGCATTGTTTAAAACCTGGCAGGGCCTGCGGCACTCTCTTATACTTCAATCCCAGCTCTGATGGGCAGAAGTTCAAGATTGTCCTTAGCTGCATAGTGGACTAGAGGCCAGCCAGGACCACCCGAGTCCCTGTCGCAAAAACAAACAAAAACAAACAAATAACAAATGGACGGATACCCAGTAGATTATTTGTGAAGCACAACTGTGCCCCGGGCCCTTCCTAGATGCTTAGGGATGCAACAACAGCAGTGAGCAGATGGATCCTCAGTCCCACCCAATTCTGGACTCTTCTAGAAAGTCACCCAGAGTCTTCAGCCGTCTCAGAGAAGTTGGGTCACAGGGAGAATTTGTAACCAAATCCAGTCCCTCTGCAGAAGAAGAGCCCCCTCTGCAAGAGCTTTCTAGTTTGAGCAGAAGTGAAATTCCAGGAAATGCAGATGTGGCCTCTGAGCCTCTGGCTGTTCCGCAGAGCAGTGCTTGGCCGACTAAGACCAGTGGCCGTCTCTGGACTCCAGCCTGTCTTCACCACACACAGCCACACACGCATTCATTCACATGAGCTCGGTGCTTGGGGGGGGGGGCGCACAAAAGGTGGGGTGAGAATATTGAAACCATGACCTTTGGCTCCAAAGAGTCGAGACATATCTGTTGTCTGGCTCACTTCAGAAAAATAAAAACCAAACCAAACCAAAACCGTATATGCGCCTGCTGTCAGGTGCCCAGCGTCCCGGATAACTTAGTGTTTCTAAGGAGACTGCAGGACTGAAGCTGAGGGATGCCTCACACTAGGCTCTAGAGCATATGAAAAATGTCCTCTCATCTTACTGGGTCAGGTCTCTGGGCCTGAGGAGAGCAGATGTCACCAGAGGAGAGAAGGGGAACAAATCTTCGCTGCTCTTTGGACTTTGCTCCTTCTTCTATACCCTCCTCTGGGTCTGAGGTAGGGAGGGCATCTCTCCTTAATCCTGCAATAAACCGTGGCGGGGTAGCTGGGCCTTGCTTGGCTTCTCAGTCCAGGCAAACAGTTGTCTTTGGATAGGAAGGAGACCTTTCCAAACTGGGTTGACAGTGATGCGGGCGTTTTACTTGTGAGCCGTAAGGCATTGCCGTAAACCGCAGTGAAAAGCCAGGAGCCTCACAGTGACAGGTGGGATTCACCTTTATCCTCCGTCAGCCATGTCGCACCTTCAGCCTTCATTGCGGCTATAATTACAGGTGTAGCGTTGGGATGCCCGAGAGCTCCGTCATCCACACTCAACGGGCAGATTTATGCCCCATGATGCTCTTGGTCCTTTTAGTCTCCATCGAATTCAGTAACCATACGCAGCCCAGACAGCTCCCAGCTGATTTCCCACAGGAATGACTTGAAGGTCCCTGACTGTGGGCATGGGTCAGGGACAAGAGCTGAATCCATTGTGGACCGAAGAGGCAGCCATGCCTATGGCACCCTTGGAAACCTGCTGGCCCCACACAGGGACCGGACCTGGTGTCAACCTCTGCTTTCTCACCTATAAAGCAGTCTAACTGTGGCTGCGGAGATGATCCAGCCAGTAAGGCAGGGCACTTTGCCCTGCAAGCGTGAGGATTTGAACCTGAACTCCAGGATCCACAGACCAAGGCTGGGTATGTGGTGCTTGGAAGCCCAGGAGTTTGAGAGTCAGAGACAAGGTAGATCCCTGGGGATCACCAGTTAGCTGGCCATGCTACTTGGTGTGATTTCGGACAGTGGGATGCTCTGATTCAAAAGACAGGGCACCGGGACTGCAGAATGTCACCATGGCTATCCTCTGGCGTGCAAACCTTAGTCCAAGATGCTAGGCAGAAAAAATAGCCTTGAGCAGTGCCAGGACCAACTTGGTTCTGAGCATGGATGGGGCAAACAGGTCCCACCTCCCGTTTAATGTGTCAGGGTCCAAGCTACTTGTTGGAGACGTGACTAGAGATACACCGTGGTCTCCGACCTTGGGCAAGAGTGGAATCGGGATCACAAGCCAAAGGGGAAAGGGAACTGTCCTGGCTGGTTTTGTGTGTCAACTTGACACAGGCTGGAGTTATCACAGAGAAAGGAGCCTCACTTGAGGAAAGGCCTCCATGAGATCCAGCTATGAGGCATTTTCTCAATTAGTTATCAAGAGGGAAGGGCCCCTTGTGAGTGGTGTTGGTATCAGGACCTCTGAAATCTGTGACATCACATAGGCTGACCTACACACCCGTTGCCAAGGCAACAGCC